>NW_008351002.1:239348-241304 GCF_000622305.1 Nannospalax galili
TGAGTTCAATATTGAACTCAGTATAAACTCTGTAAGACATAAAATTGAAAGAGGTGTTAACCTTTAAAAAAGATCTCCATTTCATTTGAAAAGATACTGTTTCTTACAGATAGACACGTTGTTTTTGCTAATAACACTGTGATGTTGGCGCATGTATCTCTAATCTGTATGTATCTGCTTATTACTAGTCATAACTGGTTGCACTTGGATCCTTGGCATCTGTGTATGTCTATAAAGTCATCAGGTAGATTTCAATGGTAATATTTATCACTGCTAGTAATTAACATAAAGTTTTTATGCTTCCTCCTCAAATATAATTCATTTTTAAAAATCTGTTGTTTTTTTCTGTGTGTATATATCACACAGAACACCCAAAACCATCTTATTCATCTATACACCCACTTCCCAGATGGCACCCTCCCATAGCCTCCCCCCTGAACTAAAGCTCTTATACTCTCTCATCACTGCTACTATCTGCTGTGTTGTCGGCACCCCAGCCATTCCCCACTACTTGTCCATCTGGTGAATCTAATCAGCCTATCTAGAGGTCTTTGTTTTAGGAAGGTCAGCTGTTCCTCATCTAGCATCAACGGGTTGTCAATATTCCTTTAGGTAAGATTGGGGTCTGCTGTTCATTTTCCCAGTTCTATGCTGGGTTACTATCTGGGAGTCCCTTGGGCCACCCTGGCAAACAACTCAAAAGAAGGTATCTCCTGTCTGGCATTGTTTCTTGTTATGTAGCCTTTAGCTACACATATGGACTCTTAAAAATTATATTGGCCCCTTTAATCTTTGGGTATACTTTCCTTTTGAATGTTTAAGGCCATACAGTTGGCCCAGATAAACCAATTTATTTTTACTCTTAAGGCTGTTTGAGGATCTGTTCCTCGTAGTCACATGGGCTTGGGAGGAGCCCCTGGCTCCTTAAAAATTTTTTTTTTTACCAGTTCCACCTATGTGAAGATAAGTCAAACGTCCTGCTCGACCATGGCTGTCTTCGCTTGGAAGCATGGAGGAAATGTTCCTCTGTGTTGACACTCCTCTTTGTAGACTGACACTGGTTGAAGTCCATCTTGTGGGGTCTCCACAGCCTCCTTGATCAAGAGGACAGATGACCCATCACAATTACAGGACATTTTGAGAGATGTTCATAGTCCCCTGGAACTAATTGACCTAGGAGGGCAAGGAGGAAAAACTGTCCTTTATGTCCTTCGGCCCAAATTAGGATAGCCCTCAAAGTATGTCCATCAAACATCCAAGAAAGTTAGTTTCACCAGTCTGGTACTTTTAATTACTGTGTGCCATGTAGATAAATTTTGGGCAAAGACCAGTAGTTCTCAGATAAACCTTGCCTAGACATAAATTTCTTGATCTGTAGGTTGTTTGACTAATATGGATCCCTCTGATTTTTAAAACTACCTAGGCATTATTTATCCCTTGTATTGTCTAACCCCTCCATCATGGTTTCCTCAATCAAGGTCTCCCCATTTATCCCCTTTCTCCCTTAATAATACCCTTCTCCTATGGTCCTACCTCCCTTGAGCTCCTTCTTTCCCCTTATCCCCTAGGTTCCTTGTATACCCTTCCCTCTCCCCTCCCTTAAACTAACCCAATTTTTATCCATATCTCCCTTATTAAGGCCTGTTTCCTACTGTCCTTCACTTTCAGGTTCTTTTTTTTCCTTTACCTCCCTGGTTCCTTTTGATTATCCTAGTTCCTGTAATTATGTCTGGATACATACTCGCTTATCAGGATTTGGTTCTAGGATCCACATACGAGGGAGAACGTAGATCGACTTTTTTTTCTGAGTCTGTGTTACTTCACTTAGTATAACAGTTTCTAGCTCCATCCATTTACCTGCAAATTTCATGGTTTCGTCTTTCTTTACTGCTGAGTAAAACTCCATTGTATAAATGAACCACATTTTCATTATCCACTCATCAGTTGAAGGACACT
>NW_008351002.1:241630-243466 GCF_000622305.1 Nannospalax galili
CATTTGTTTTCTTGATCTTAGCCAGTCTGACTGGGGTAAGATGAAATCTTAAAGTGGTTTTAATTTGCATTTCCCTGATTATTAGTGATGTTGAACATCTTTTAAGATGCTTCATAGCCATCTTTACTTCTTTTGAGAACTATCTGTTCAGCTCATTAGCCCATCTTATAATTGGGTTACTTCTTGTCTTCATTCTCTGTTTCTTGAATTCATTATATGTTCTGGATAGTAAACCTCTGTCAGATGTGTCGCTGGTGAAGATTTTCTCCCATTCTGTGGGTTTTCTCTTCACTTCCCTGGTTGCCTCCTTTGATGTAAAGAAGATTTTTAGTTTAATAAGGTCTCATTTGTTGATACTTGCCCTTGTTTCCTGAGCAATTGATGTCTGGTTTAGAAAATCCTTTCTTATACCTATATCTTGTAGGTTTTCCCCAATGATTTTTTCTAAAAGTTTCAGAGTTTCATGCATTACATTGAGGCCTTTGATCCATTTGGAATTGACTTTTGTGCAGGGTGAAAGATAGGGGATTAGTTTCATTCTTCTACAGGTGGAGATCCAGTTTTGCCAGCACCATTTGCTGAACATGCTGTCTTTCCTCCAGTGGTGAATGTTCTTAGGCCCTTTGTCAAATATCAGGTGGCTGAAATTGCATGTACTCATTTTTGGGTCTTCAACTTTGTTCCATTGATCTACAGGTCTATTTTTGTGCCAGTACCATGTTGTTACTCCTCCTTGTTAATCTCTCCTTGGTTTTATGACTATAGCTCTGTAATATAGTCTAAAATCTGGTATAGTAATCCACCCGACATTGCTCTTAGTGCTCAGGATTGCTTTGGCTATCCGAGGTCTTTTGTGCTTCCATATGGATCTTAGGATGTTTTTTTGCAATTCTGTGAAAAATGTCACGGTGATTTTGATTGGCATTGCATTGCATCTATAAATGGCTTTTGGTAGGATGGCCATTTTCACAATATTAATTCTTCCGATCATGAGCATAAGAAGTCTTTCCATTTATTGGTATCTTCTTCAATTTATTTCTTTTCTTTAAAGATTTAAAATTTTCCTTGTAGAGTTCTTTAATGTCTTTGGTCAGGTTTATTCAAGATATTTTATTTTTTTTGCAGCTATTGTGAAGGGGAGTGTTTCCATGTGCTCTTTCCTGATTGCTTGCTATTGGTATATAGAAAGGCTACAGATTTTTGTGGGTTAATTTTGTAACCTGCCCATTTACTGAACATATTAATAATTTCTAGGAGTTTTCTGGTGGAATTTTTGGCTTCTCTTAGACATAATATCATATCATCTGCAAAAAGGGATAATTTGATCTCTTTTCTAATTATTACTCCTTTAATTTCCTTCTCCTGTCTTATTGCTCTTGCAAGTGTTTCAAGCACTATGTTAAAGAGGAGTGGAGATAGTGGGCAACCTTGTCTAGTTCCTGATTTTAATGGGAATGTTTCCAGTGTTTCTCCATTTAGAATGATGTTGCCTGTGGGACTGTTGTATGTGGCTTTAATTATGTTGAGTTATGTTCCCTCCAGGCCAATTTCCTCTAGGACTTTGAGCATAAATGCATGTTGAATTTTGTCAAAGGCTTTTTCTGCATCTATTGAGATGACCATGTGGTTTTTGTCCATTTACATGATTTATTACACTTTTTGACTTACATATATTGAACCATCCTAGCATCTCTGAAATAAAGCTGACTTGATCATGGTGGATGATCTTTTTGATGTGTGTCTATGTGGGTTTGCAAGTATTTTGTTGAGAATTTTTGCATCTATTTTCATTAAGGATATGGGTCTATAGTTTTCTTTTTTGGTTGTGTCTTTTGG
>NW_008351002.1:243678-275942 GCF_000622305.1 Nannospalax galili
GTTTAGAAGCCTATAGGTTTTTAAATTATTCCCTTATAATGTTATAGATCTTTCTGGTGTCTATTGTGATGTTTCCCCTTTCACCTCTGATTTTGTTGATTTGGAGGTGTTCTTTCTTTACTTTGGTTAACTGGGCTAGTGGTCTGTCAATCTTGTTTATCTTTTCAAAGAACCAGGTCTTAGTTTTGTTGATTCTTTGTATTGTTTTCTTTATTTTGATTTCATTAATTTCTGCTCTGAATTTTGTTATTTCTTCTTGTCTACTGGGTTTGTGTTTCATTTGTTGTTGCTTTTCAAGTGTCTTTAGTTGCAATGTTAAGTCATTTTTTTGTGTTCTTTTCAATTTTTTAACGTAGGCACTTAGAGCTATAAACTTTCCACTAAGGACAGTTTTCAGTGTGCCGCAGAGGTTTTGTTGTGTTGTATTGTCCTTTTTATTTAGTTCCAAGAACACTTTTATTTCTTTCTTAATTTTTCTTTGGACCAATTTATCATTTAGGAGTATGTTGTTTAATCTCCACGCATTCATGTGGTGATTAGGGCTTCTTCCAGTGTTGATTTTAAGCTTTATTGCATCGTGGTCTGATAGAATGCATGGAATTATTTCAATATTTTTGTATTTGTTGAGGTTTTTTTGTGCCCCAGTATATGGTCGATTTTAGAGAAGGTTCCATGGGGTGCTGAATAGAAAGTATATCCTTTGGTGCTTGGATGAAATAATCAGTAGATGTCTGTTAGGTCCATTTGATATATGGTATTGTTTAATTCAGATGTCTCTCTGTTAACTCTTTGCCCTGTTGACCTATCTAATGGAGACAATGGGGAATTGAAATCCCCTACTATTAATGAGTTGGGATTAATCTGGGTGTTAAAGTCCTGTAGTACTGTTTTTATAAAGTTGGGTACACCAGAGTTTGGTGAATATATGTTCATGATTGTAATATCTTCTTGGTTTATTTTTCCATTGATCAGTTTTAGTTTAAAGTCTGTTTCGTCAGATATTAGAATTGCAATGCCTGCTTTTTTCTTAGTACCGTTCGCTTGGTCTATTTTTTTCAATCCTTTCACCTTAAGGTAGTGCCTGTCCTTGCAAGGGAGATGAGTTTCTTGCAGACAAAAAAAGGTGGGCTTTGTTTCTTAATCCATTCACTTAGTCTGTGTCTTTTGACTGGGGAGTTCAGTCCATTGATATTTAAATTTATTAATGAAAGATGTGCATTGAATCCTGTCATTTTTATTTCTGTTCACATACTTGATATATCTATACTTTTCCACAGTTATACCTTCATTGAATTTTCTTTCTGCAACCCCTTGGGTATAGTCATTCCCATCATGTCTTAATCCATTCACCTAGTCTGTGTCTTTTGACTGGGGAGTTCAGTCCATTGATATTTAAATTTATTAATGAAAGATGTGCATTGAATCCTGTCATTTTTATTTCTGTTCACATACTTGATATATCTATACTTTTCCACAGTTATACCTTCATTGAATTTTCTTTCTGCAACCCCTTGGGTATAGTCATTCCCATCTTCAGCTCTTTATAGTGCTTCAGGAACTCTCTGAAAGGCTGGTTTTGTGGACATGAATTCTTTCAGCCTATTTATGTCATGGGAGATTTTTCTTACCCCTTCAACTATAATAGACATTTGGCTGGGTATAGTAATCTTGGTTGGCATATGTGGTCATTTAAAACTGGGAATACTTTGGTCCAGGCTCTTCTGGCTTTCATAGTTTGCACTGAAAAGTCAGCTGTAATCCTAATGGGTTTTCATTTATATATGACTTGTTGTTTTTCTTTTGCAGCTTTCAGTATTGTCTCTTTGTTCTGTGTGTTTAGTGTTTTTACTACGATGTGCTGTGGAGAGTTTCTTTTCTGGCCTTGTCTGTTTGGTGTTCTATATGATTCTTATATTTGTATGGGCATGTCTTTCTTTAATTTTGGGAAATTTTCTTCTACAATTCTGTTGATGATCTGGTCCATACCATCATCTTGAGATTCTTCTTCTTGTATATCTATGATTCGTTAATTTGGTCTTTTAATGGTGTCACACAATTCCTGCATATTCCATTCTTGTGCTTTCTTAAATTTCTCATAATCTTTGCTTGAGTGGTCTAGTTCGTCCACTTTATCTTCCAGTCTTGATATTCCGTTTTCCATTTCATTCATCCTATTGGTGAGGCTTTCTCCTGTTGTTTCTAATTGGCCTACTGAGTGATTCACTTCTTCCTCATTTCATCCTGAGTAGTCTTCAATATTTTTAACTCTTTTCTGAATTCATTCAGAAGTTTATCCCTATCTTCCTTCAGTTCTTTGATTTCTTTGTTTGTGTGTTCTTTAAATTCACTGAATTCTTTTATCATAACTGTTCTTTTGCATTTATGTTCTGCATTATCTCTAGGGGTTCTCATTGCACTCCTCTAGAGGACTATTGGTATTTGGTAGGGATATGTTATTTTGGTTTTTCATTTTATTATTTTTTTCTCTTTGATTTTGACATGTGAATTTCTTCTGTAGGTTTTGATTCTTGTGTGAGACTCAAGCCTTCAAGTTGAGGTCTGCTTCTTTTTGTAAACTTTATGTACCTTCGTGGTTTATTTTTGGGCATGAAAAGCTGGTTCATCTAAGCTTCTGGTTTTCCCTTTTGATTTTATATTGGAGTGGCCAAATTGCTTTTTGTCTTCAGGAGTTCCCACAGATACCCAAGTCAGATGAGGATCAGATGCTCTCAGGCTTTTTCCTAGGGCTGGATCCCTCCATGAAAGATGTCCTCAGGGATTTGGTGGTTGGACTTGCCTGGTAACAGGGCCCAGGAAAGATGCTGGTCTAGGGCAGCTGGTGGCTGTGCCACCTAGGGATGCAAAGGGAGGTGGGGGCAGAAAGAGACCCCAAATGCTCCTGGGGACTGCAGGGAGGATCTGCATAATAGCATTAAGTTGTGATAATTCTTTTTCTTGTGATACTAAGCAATGCATATTCCCTTTTAAGAATCTAGTTTCAAGCCAATGTTTGAAGTTTTACTGGGGAACCAATGAATTTACTGAGCTTACTTACCAAGATATAGGGATGCAAAGGGAGGTGGGGGCAGAAAGAGACCCCAAATGCTCCTGGGGACTGCAGGGAGGATCTGGGTTGGTCTGGATGCAAAGGATCAGGAAACAGTTGTGGCTCCAAGCAGAGAGGTCAGCCCCGTGTCTGGGTGCCAAGACAAGAAATAAGCCAGTACTAAGGCTAGGAAGAGAGATGGGGCCAGGCAGCTAGGAGGGTGAATGAGGCTGGGGGAGTCAAGGTGCAGTGGGCACTGATGGATTTTCCCAGGAAAGAGGCTGGTGGGTTGTGCAACCCAAGGAAGCATAGGGCAGTGAGTGTGGGACCAAGGCCAGAGGGCTCATGGGGACCACCAGAAAGAACTGGGTTTGTCTGGATGCAAAAGATCAGGAAGCAGTGGTGGTTCCAGGCTGAGAGGTCAGCCCAGGTGTCTGGGGTGCCAAGACAAGGAATGGGACAGCACCCAGGCTAGGACCTCCCTAAATCCAAAAGACCATGTGTGATTAGGGACAAATTACAAACAGTTGGCGGGAAGAGTGTCTTGATACTCTAGTGAGGGTCCAGTGACCCTGCTTGGCACTCCTTTAGTGAAGGAGCACAACCATCAACAAGCCCAATTGTGACGATGTTTAGCGATCAGGCACAGCTGAAGTCGTGATGATGGTAGTTATTTCATGCAGAAGAGACTGCTATATAGCATCATTTTATTAAAAGGACCTGGAATTTAAAAGGATTTGGTGCTAGGATCCACATATGAGGAAGAACATATTTTATTTTTCTAAATCTGTGTTACTTCACTTAGTATAACAGTTTCTAGATCCATCCATTTACCTGCAAATTTCATGATTTCATTTTTTATTTTGTTTTTCACTCTGTGTTACTTCACCTAGTATAACAGTTTCCAGATCCATCCATTTACCTGCAAATCCACTAGTTCATCTTTCTTTACTGCTGAATAGAACTCCATTGTGTAAATATACCAACCCTTTATAAGATCTTTTATACTCTCATTTTCTTTTCTAAAAAATAATTATGAGACATAATAGCATTAACAAATCAATTTTCCATCTGTTGTGAGACTTCTTTTTCTGGGGATGCTAAGCAATGCTTAGTCTCTTTTGAGGTTCTAGTGTCAACCCAATGTGTGATTAAAGATTTACTGGGGAAGCAATGAATTTATTGAGCTTACCTACTGAGATAACTGAGGGATTGCTGAGGCGTATGTATAACCTGAAGGTATGCACACTGGAAAGCCTTTAAACAGTATGGGTCATGCCTTCTCTTCATAGCCATCCCCAGATTGTATACTTTAGTCCTCCCCAAATCCAGGAGACCATGTATTATTGGGGCCAAATTACATACAGTTGGCTGGGAAGAGTGGCTGGATACTCTCATGAGGGTCAAATAACCCTGCTTGGCCCTCTTTTAATGAATGAGCACAGCCATCCACAAGCCCAATTGTCATGATGTTTAGCAACCAGGCATAGCTGACGTCCTGATGATCATAGTTATTTCATGCAGAAGATACTGCTGTAGAGCAACATCTCATTAAAAGAACATGGAATTTAAAAGGATTTGGTGTTAAGATCCACAAATGATGGAGAACATATGTCTTTAATTTTTACAAGTCTGTGTTACTTCACTTAGTTTAACAGTTTCTAGATCCATCCTTTTACTTGCAAATTTCATTATTTCATCTTTCTTTACTGCTGAATAGAACTCCATTGTGTAAATATACCACATTTTTGTTAATCACTAGTCAGTTGAGGGGTACTTAGGTTGCTTCCATCTCTTAGCTATTGTGAAAAGAGCAGCAACAAACATGGTTGTACAAGTGTCTCTACAATAGGATGAGTCTTTTAGGTATGTACCAAGGAGTGGTATAACCAGGTCATATGATAGGTTCATTTTTAGGTTTCTAAGAGTTCTCTGCACTGTTTTCCTTGGAGGATGCATGAGTTTGCAATCCCATCAGCAGGGAATGAGCTTTTCCCTTTCTCCACATCCTTGCCAGCATTTGGTATCATTTGTTCTCTTGATCCTAGACAGTCTGATTGGGGTAACATGATACCTTAGGATGACTTTAATTTGCATTTCCTTAATTACTAACGATTTTGAACAGTTTTTGAGATGTTTCTTAACCATCTTTATTTCTTCCTTTGAGAACTCTGTATTTAGATCTTTAGCTCATCTTTTAATTGGGTCATTTGGTTTCTTGATTTTTTGGTTTTTGAGTTATATATTCTGGATGTTAAACCTCTGTCAGATGTGTCACTGGTAAAGATATTTTTTCCCATTCTGTGGGTTTTCTCTTACCATTTTTGATTGTTTCTTTTGCTGTACAGAAGCTTTTTAGTTTAATGAGCTCCCACTTGTTGATTGCTAAACTTAATTCCTGAGCAACTTCTGTCTGATTTAGAAAATCCTATCCTACACCTGTATCTTGTAAGTTACTGCCTATATTTTCTTCTAATAGTTTCAGGGTTTCCAGTTTCACATTGGGGCCTTTGATCCATTTAGAGTTGACTTTTGAGTAAGGTGAAAGATAAGGATCTAGTTTCATTTTTCTATAGGTGGAGATCCAGTTTTGCCAGTACCATTCACTGAAGATGGTCTTTTCTCCACTGTGTGTTCTTGACACCTTTGTCAAATATCAGGTGGCTGAAATTGTGTGTCTTCAAGTTCCATTGACCTACGGGTCTATTTTTGTGCCAGTACCATTCTATTTTTAAGACTATATCTCTGTAGTATACTTTGCGATCTAGTATAGTAATTCCCCCAGTGTTGCTCTTTGTGCTCAGGGTTGCTTTGGCTATCCAGGGTTTTTGTGCTTCTATACGAATTTAAGGATTTTTTTTTTCTAATTCTGTGAAATATATCATGGGACTTTTGATTGGGATTGCATTGAATCATTGGGATTGCATTGAATCTATATATTGCTTTCGGTAGGATGGTCATTTTCATAATATTAAATCTTCCAATTCATGAGTGTGGGAGGCCCTTCCATCTCCCATGTCTTTTTCAATCTCTTTCTTTAATGATTTAAAAATTTGATTGTAGAGCTCTTTGGTGTCTTTGGTCTGATTTATTCCAAGATATTTTATTTTATTTTTTGCAGCAATTGTGAAGGGAACGTTTCCCTGTATTCTTTCTCCAATTATACAGGAATTATCAGGATTTCAATCTCCATAAGACAGTCTTTCCTCTAATGTAAGTTGGAATACTGATTTATGCCTTGGTCTCTTAATGGTTTGATCATTACTCCAGCCCTTAAAACTTATTTCTAAATACATTGATAAAAAAATCAAACTTCTAGGCATAAAATCTGAGGACCTGACCTCTTTTCATGGTTGTCTCCCCAAATCTATTACACTCCAGGTAGCTTAAGGTTAGTAGACAACCATGTACTGTCCTCACCATCCTAATTGTGCTCTGGGGGTCAGGATCACCAATACCCAGTCAGATACCTGCACTGTGTAATTCTGGAACCCAGGATTAGAAACAAAGTTGAATATGACTACCTGTTTCAAAGGGTGGCCTTGCAGGGTGTTTTCCCTTCCCTAGCACCCTTGTCATTTAAGGGTTAGCTAGCCTCCCCTGTACCCTTCCATGGAGGACAGAGGAAAGGGATTCTGTATAGTATGAAGAAGGCAGCTCTTGGGAATCTATCCTTGGGGCACTTCTCTAGAAGAACCCCTGGTGTGTGAGGTTTCTCCGTTTTCTTCCTTTTGAAGACTCTGATAAGCTGCAGCCTTGAGCAGTCTATCCCTATTAAACCTACTGGGTTAATAGACCTACCCCCTCGTGGGATTGTGTGACTTCATCTGAAGCATCTGTTTATACCCACTTGTAGGGCAATGGAGTTCTCCTACTGTGTGTCAGATAAAGGGCTACCACTTAGAGGTCACGAGAAGGGCCTTAGAAAGAGACAAGTCTTAGAGGTCACTGGGGGAATTCACAAATGGTTGGCATATCCAACACAGTCACTGAATCCATGCTGAGAAAATTCTAAAGCTACTTCTGGACTCCATGCTGTCTCCCTATGGGCTCATCATGGCAGTCAGAAATTCCCAAAGTTACCCTTCTAAACCCATTCAAGTCCCTCACTTTGAAGCCTGGGAATGATTCAAAGGGCTGAAGTGCCTCTATGCTGAGCTTGCCTATAATCCTTGGAAGAAAAAAGAATTGCTGACTTGTAAGTCTTTGTTTCTGTCTTCACCATTAACGTCACTCCTTTTAGGGAAATGTGTTGCATCTAAGCATCCAATATCTCTGATTTAAATATGGAGTAGTTACAAGAAACCAAAAGTTGCAGCTTAGATCTGATTCTGTCTTTTTTTAGTTGTTTACTTTTATTTTATTTTAGATTATGTGGATACATGGGTGGGTGTGTCTGTGTATGGGTTTGTGCATGTCAGTGTAGTGCCTACAGAGGTCAGAAGAAGGTGTTGGTCCCCCTAGAGCTGTAGTTACAGGTGATTGTGTGCCACCAGGCATGGGTGCTGGGAACCAAATAAGGGTTTTCTGGAAGAGCAGGAAGCACTCTTCACTGGTTGGCATTTCTCCAGCTCTGGGCTCTGATTCTTCATGAACATTTAGAGGAATAAAGATTCCATGTGTAATAAATTGCTGAAGCTATTTAATCCAGGTCCATAACTGGTAAGGAATGGTAGGTAATGTAGCTGAGTTTTGAAGAATTTTCATGATGTATGGAGGATGAGTATTTGATGAAAAAAAAACAAAACAACTCTGAAAGCCAGGAGGATTTTGGAATCAGGTACATAGACCACAGTTTCTAAGCTATGGTGTTACTGGGATGAGGGGCAGCAAGTCCTTTGTAATGGAGGCTGGTGCAGAGTTTATGGGAAATTCAGCAGCATCATCAGCTCAGCCTCTATACACAGAACACAAGAAGCACCCACCCTTCCCCATGGCTTATTAAAATCAGAATCGTCCCTAGTTAATGCCACGTTTCCCTTGGGGGATAAATAGTCCTAGCTGAGAACCACTGATTTAATGACATTAGTAGTGAGAATCCCGTAGGGAATCATTACAGTAAAGGAAGGGTATGATGAGGATTTTAAGGAAGATTAATCTGCCGTCTGCAGCAGGGTAGTTAGATTCATTAAACTCTATGAGCTCTAAATGGATGGTTTAAAAGAAAAATAATGGGAATGTCATATGGGAAGTGGCTTCATTTTTTGTTGTTATTGCGTTGTTTATGGAAGAATATTTACTGACAACTCAATATGCACCAGACTCTGGCAACAGTGGAGCAACAGAGCTCGTACAGATGCAGAATTCAGTCCATCAGGGTCGATATCAAACAGGCAATGCCAACGGAACAATGTTCTCAAGCGTGGGTGGGAGCCCCCATCTCCTGCAGCATTCCTTAAGCCAGTTTTCTGAGTGACACTTCCACATCCACTAAATCTGTGAATTCCAAGGTTGGGGGCAGGTGGCAGTGCCGTCCCAGGAGCTACTTTGAGAGCAACGACAATAACCAAAACAATAAAGAGACCACCAGCAGGTGACTGGGACATGACACCTGCCCAAGGGCATGTGAGGTTCTGTTAGATGAAGGGAGGGAAGCCTCAGGTCAAGGAAAAATGGTTCCAGATTGAGCCTTAGAGGTGAGAGCCAATGTGCCACTGCAAAAGTTAAGTTTTCCAGCCTGAGGAGGTGGCTCAGCATGTAAGAGCGCTTGCTGTGTAACATGAAGAGCTGAGCGTGGATCCTGGCACCCACGTGAAAATCCAGGCATGGGCCATATGTGCTTGTGACACCAGCACTTGTATATTGGGGGGGGAGCATTAAAGACAGGAGGATAGCTGGCTAGCCAGCCTAGTTGAAACACAGTGATGGTACAGAGAGAGATAGAGCAGGGTGCACAACATGCTCCCCTGGTGAATCCCCCCACCACATGCACAGACAACAGTTGTTTCCCATGTTTCTAATAGAAAGGCAACAGTATGTCCATGTTACATAATATGACATAATATGATCTTTTTGATTGGTAAATAGAAAGCTGTTATGTGTGCATGAAAACAGAAGTATTAAGAAGAAACCTTACTTATGAGAGTGATCATATTCAAGTTTAATAGACTTAAAATCACAGTATATATTTGCAGAGCATTATATAAGATATGACACATGTAGTCCACGAATAATAATTAAACCGAGCTAATTAACTTCTATCACCTCACATATTTATTAAATTTTTGTGATGAGAACATTTCAAGTCTACCTTTTTAGCAGTTTTCAAACATTTAACAATGATCATTTTCAGTTTTCAAGATTTATTTTATTATTTGTGTGTGTGTGTGTGTGTGTGTGTGTGTGTGCCTGCCTGTGGAGGCGATAACAGGAATCAGATCCCTTGCAGCTGGAGTTACAGGTAGTTGTGTCACCTGAGATGGAAGTTGGGAATTGAACTCTGGTCCTCTGGAAGAGCTGCAAGCAAACGTAACTGCTGAGCCATCTCTCCAACTCACATATGATCATTAACCACAGTCACCATGTTGTACAATACATCTTCAGAACTTGTTTCTCCTTGTTACAGGAGTTGTTAGGATCAGAGCCTATCTGTTAGGATTTAGAAGCCTTAACAAGTCAGGTTCAGCTATCTGGCCTCAATAGACCAATTAAACAGATATGAAGAGCAAGAAAAGAATATTTATTCAATGTGACCATGTTAGGAAGAAGAACACAGAGATCCAGTAACCCCCAAGTTCATCTTTGGAGTCCTGACATGATGTTTAGATTTAAACAGAGGACAGAGGTTCACATAGCTAAGCAGTGCTAGTCAAGATGTAGTCCTGCCCACCATCATTCTTAGCTCTAGTCCATCTTTTCTGTAAAGTATCCTATAAGGTAAGTTGTCAGACCTGTGTGGCATTTCTTCCTAGGAGACAAGATCTCCTATAACTGTCACTAGGCTTCCAGAGTTTTCTTCTCCAAGCATGAGACTCTTGGTGAAATTCTAATTTCTTGGGATTCATTGTTTCAACAGTTTGGTAGCCGGAGGGAAGGAAGGACACAGGTGTCACTTCATAATGTCTTCATTTCTGCCAGGATGTTAACATCCAGGGTAGCTGAAACTTAGTACCTTTGACTAGCATCTGCCTTTCACATACCTTCCTCAACCCACCCTTGCAAATGATAATTCTACTTTATTTCCATGAGCCCCACTTTAAAACATACCATACCAGGGCTGGAGAGATGACTCAGTGATAAGAGCACTGACTGCTCTTGCAGAGGACCCAGGTGCTAACAACAGTCTGTAGCTCTAGTTCCAGGGGACTCTGATGCCCTCTTCTGACCTCCATGGGCATTGTATGACACAGGTACACACTTATACACTTACATACATGCAGGCAATGCATTCACACACATAAAATTTGCGATTATGCAATGTTTGTCCTTCTTTGTCCAGCTTGTTCTTTTAGCCTAATGTCCTCACAGTCATTCCCGCTATTGAAAATCACAAGTATTTTTTTAAAGGCCGAATAGTATTCTATTAGGCAACACTATATTTTTACTACACTTTTATTAATTCTTTGAGAATTTCATGCATGCATATACGTATTTTAATCATATTTACCCAGCACTCCTCCCCCTAACTCCTCCCAGATCCACCACCTACCACCCCTACTCCCCAACAACATTGCCTCTTCCCTTTTTCTTATAATCAACTGATTTCAATTTGTGCTGCCTGTATCCTCATGGGTGTGGGGCTATCCACTGGAAGATGGTCTACCTACCAGGGGCCATAGAAGTCATCCCCTCCCCTAGAAGCCATCAACTGTCAAGAGTTCCTCAATTAGGGGTGGGAGCACATGAGCCCTTCCTTCCTACCTACCGGGATGATGACTGGTTTGATCTTGTGATGGTCTTGTGCAAGCAATCACAGCTTCTGTGAGTTCATGAGTGCAGTTGTCGTGTAACGTCCAGAAGATACTGTTTTACTCTGGTCCTCCCTGACCTCTGGCTCTTAAAAAATATACCCCTCTTGTTGGGCGTGGTGGCGCATGCCTGTAGTCTCAGCACTCAGGAAGCAGAGGCAGGTGGGTCTCTGTGAGTTCAAGGCCAACCTGGTCTATACAGTGAGTTCCAGGACAGCTTGGGCTACAGGGAGACCCAGTCTCAAAAAGACCAAATATCTATATATCTATATCTATATCTATATCTATATCTATATCTATATCTATATCCATATCCATATATATATATATATATATATATCTCCTTTCTCGATGGTCCCTTAGCTTTGGTACCTCCATACTCAGATGCAAAAACATCCATCAATTTCACCTTTGTTAGAGTTAGTTCCCCAATGCTCCTTTAAATGGTTTTCTGTTCTATGTACTTGAAGTTCTCCAAAAGAGCGATTCTGGGGCATTTGGTTGGGAGTGTTGTTCTTTCACATGACTGCAGTGCAGAGCGTCTGGTTCAAGCAACTGGCAAGCAGCCTGTGGTCCGTGTGATATAGATGTCCATTTGGAGCTGAGCCCTCCACAGTCACTCATTCTCTGCTCTTTGACCAGTTGTGACTTTCCATGCTAACCATGATCTACTGAGCAGACAAGCTTCTATGATGAATAGTGTTCCATTAGGCCACACCTTATTTTGGTTGTCAATTTATTTGCCTGCCTTTCTAACTAGTATGAGATTGAGTCAGGTTATTTTACTCTAAGCACCAACCTAACACCTGGTTCAAGGAGGCCGTCGCTCTACATGGACATCATGAGGAGTATTTTGGTCATTGTTTTTGTTTTGTTTTGTTTTGTTTTTGGTTGTTGTTTCTTTTTTTTAATTTTCTAGTCCCCATGCCCAATACTTAAAAATTTTTTATTAAGCTTTTGTACATTACGTACAACAGTTCTTAATCAAATTTGACCCCTTTCCTTTCCATGTGCCCCACCCCCCACCAGACCTCATGTATTTTTGCTATACATGTTAAGTCCTATCCAGTCGAGCATTTGTACCCAATATCCATCAGTGCATAATTCGTCCACTGGAGTCTAGTCAGCCTACCTAGAGATCATTGGTAAGGCCTACTCTCCCTCACCCAGTAGTGATCAATCTCCAATGGTTCCCAGACTAGGACTGACCTGCCACCCATACCCAAAACTTTTGAAATTGGTCTGCAACTCTGCAGTTTCTAATAGTCATGGCTTCCTGAGAAAGAACTAAGGCTTCTTACCATTTCCATGTTCTACAGTTGTGGGATTCCTGCCCACTTGGTTGTAAAATGTAAGATAATGCCACAGGTCACAGGAATATCAAGATTCAGCGTGCAGGCTTTATAACTGGCATCAGTGATGAGTTCATCAAACTTTCCTTAGATGATAGATCTGAAACAACCCAATGGGTTTTAATCTTTTGACCAAAAGCATACTGCTAGGTATATGGGAAGATTCGGAGATAAATCTGCTATTCTAAACTCAGCAAGTGTTCCTATCAGTCAACTTGGCTCTATCAGGTGATAGATATGTGTGCATAATTTGATGTTATATTAGTCGATTCTGGAAATTAACTCCTTGTGGATGCCAGTGTTGACTGTCTTGACACACCTGGGAAAAGAAACCTCAAATGAAGAACTTCCTCAATCCAACTGTCCTGTAGCCATGTCTGTGGGGCCTTTTCTTCACTAATTGGTATAGGAAAGCCCATCCCATTGTGGGCAGTGCTGTTCCTGGGCAGGTGGGTCTGGGCTACATAAAAAAGCTAGTTGAGCAGGCCAGAGAAAGCCAGCCACCGAGCAGCATTCCTCCATGGTTTATGCTACAAGCTTTTGCCTTGAGTTTCTGCCTTGGCTTCCCTCAAAAACTGACTGTACCCTGTAATCTGAAATAAACCCTTTCCTTGCCCAAGTTGCTTTATCAAATTGTTTATCACAGCAACAGAACGTAACCAGAGCACCAGTAAAAAGAAAACTCCATGGATTTTACCCCCCTCAAAAAATCATAAGCAGAGTTGGACCCTAAAAAGTAGATTACAATGAATCCTCCTTTTCCCCTGTCTAGTACGGAACCCCTGTCTTAGTTACATACTTATGACCCCTGAGGAGGACAGAAAATCCTCCATTCCCTGAAACGTCTTTCTGGGGAGTCCTTTAATGACACTGAGGTTTCATATTCTGTTCCTACCTCAGATGCAAGATATCTATCAACCTGAGGCTTGTTAAAGTTAGTTCCCCAATGCTTCTTTAAAGGGCTTTCTTTCCCTTGTGCTTAAGGTATGTTGGTTGAAAACATGTTCTTTCCCACGGCTGTAGTGTACAGCATCTCAGACTGTCCAGGCAAGGGGCAGGCAACCTGTGGTCCTCTTAGGGAGCTGTTCCTCACAGAGGTTCCCAGGGGTCCCAGTATGCTGTGCAAGATCCTGGGGTCCCCTTACCCATGAGCATTCTGCTCCTGTGTCTGAGCAGTTCTTCCTCTGGAATAAGACTTTGTTTAGATTCGTCACCCTTAATTTGAAAGCGAAGCACTCCCAATAAATCTTAGTGCTCATTTTTTTTTTTCTTTTTCATGAGAATATTAAAATCCTGTGTTTTAGAAATTGGGAAGGTTGCTTTCTAACATCTCATCACATCTCTGTTTTCAAATTCAATAATCAAAACATTTCACCCTTGTCTTTGATTATCTTGTTCTCCTGAGCATTCTGTGAATTCCTTAAAATGCATTTATTTTAGATGAATCCTACAGAAGTGCTTTATCGGTGTCTTGTAAAACGATATGGAAATGGCGATGAGAGAACAAAGGGCGTTTTGAGCTCTGTGCTTCATTAAACAGTCTGAAGGGCAAGACCTCAAATGGTCAGGTTATCACAATGAAAACTTCAGCCCCAGGAACCCGCTGCAGCAATAGACCTCTTGGTGCCTGTTCGAGGATGATAAAAAGAACAAAAGTTTAGGTCTAGGCAGAGAAAGCTGGCCTTGACCCTGCCAGGCTTTGTTGGAAGCAGAGCTGAGAAAGGGGAACCAGAAGGATGTGTACCTGGATGTTACTACACTCTTAGAAAGCTGTGGTTTTCACTTGTGGGGTGGTAGGGCGGATGGTGGTCTGTGATCTGTGCAGAATAAGGCCTGCCATCCTATCTCCTGGAGGCACCAGTGCAAATCCTAGAATTTGAAGAATCTGTGTGTTTTATTCCCAGCTGTGTGCTTATTATTAATAAAAGAAACTGCAAGGTGACCAAATGACAGAATAATGTCTGCTGGTAAATTCCTCTCAGTAAATTCACTCTGATAAATGCTACAAGACTCTGGAAATCTACTGTGTCAAGCATGCAGCAAAAGAAAGATCAGGAAAAAAAATGACCGCTTACCCTTACACAGGGACAGTTAACTAGCTCTTTGCTAAGTTAACATAAATCACAAAATCTTTTGATCTCCCCCCAGGAAGACAGAAAAAGAGTGGCTCAGAAATATTTACATAGAGTCTGAAGTTTCAGGCAGAAAAAAAAAAAAAAAACCCTGTGAAATATCAGGACTTACAAAGAAATAAATAGCAATATATCAGGATTGGTTGAGGAGACTTGATCTGCAGCTCAGTCTTGCCTGTTCCTCCAGCAGGTGCAGCTGATGCCAGGAAAATGACTTACATAAATGATAAAATATAATAATGATTTTCTTGCTTATGAGGAAATCGCTCTCTCCTGGTTGTTTATCACCAGTTTAACAATGACCATGTTAAACAATCTTTTCTGATTTTCCATTCCTTTACCTAGGGATCAGAACAGAGCTGGTGGGTTTCATCACTGTTCTGTATTATTGAAGTATAGGCTAGAGCTAGCCCATCATCAGGCCCTAGCTTGTCTCAATGACTCTCAGAGGCAGAATACTGAATTTGAGACTCACCTGCACCACTCATTGAAATAAAATGGTTGTTGAGCCCACAAAAATAAAATCTAAATTTCATTTTTTATTTTATTTTTGTATTACAAAATATTACATTATAAGTGATGTACAAATAAAACAGCCCGGCATGGTGGCGTGTGGCTTTAATCCCATCACTTGGGAGGCAGAGGCAGGCCAATCTTTGTGAGTTCGAGGCCAGCCTGGTCTACATAGTGAGTTCCAGGACAGCTGGGGCTACAAGGAGACCCTGTCTCAAAAATAAAAATAAACAAACAAAACAAAACAAAAAACAGTGCCATTTGTATATAGAATAAATAACATTACAAAAACATGCTATGAGAGGTAAACTTCAGTGCACCCCACCCTCTGAATGCACCTAGCTCCCTTATTTCTAAAGCTCTCCTCATCCCTTTAGATTGTCCCTCTTCAGAGGCTCTGTGGAGCTGAAAGCAAATTGAACTGAAATGAAATTCTTAGTAGGCATAATTCTCTCCACCTTCACAAAGAAGAATTCTAGAGCAGAATCTGATGAAGGGGATCGCAGGGCTCCTGTAGCAGTTAGATAAGCTGAGAACTGATTCCCTGGCTGCTGGGAGGGGCAGGGCTGGCAGAATGTCAGCCTGTATCAGAGTATCGGAAGGCACATCCCCTGTTTACATGCACTCCTGCACTTTCAAGAAGAAGTCCAATTATGCAAAGCATCGTTTCAATAGGAAGGTCTCATGGGGAACTTGCGTCCAGCCCTGTCATTGGCCCTGTGTCTTGCACCGATTTTTCCCTTCTTGTTCCCGCACCTTTATGCCTTCGTTGACCACAGGAACTGTGCGATGCTCAGGTGAACTAGGGCATGGCTCGGGATGCTTCTGCCTTGCCCCTGAAACCTGTGGAAACTGCTCGTGCTCTCCTCCTGCGTTTGGAGTTGGCGTATCTCAGCCTCTGGATTCACAGGATGGGGGCCCATCCAGGTCGTGACTGCTTCCCCGGGAACCTGCCGTTGGTCACGGTCACCTCCCACATGCCTGTCATTCTGCATAGAGTGGGGTGCAACGTGGTGCACATGATGCTGACAGCCACAGTACAAAGAAAACGAGGCAGCAGGGAGGCTGCCAACCAGCTCTGTGACTGACACCGGACTAAAGAAAAGGAAACGATTGCTATGGACCTGAGTTGCCTGAGCAGACTGACATTTTGGAGCATCATTTGACTTGCAGCCCTGTGGGTCTAACAAGGAAGGGTTACCATCCGATCTCATTCCCTCCCCCTGTGTATTGTGAAAATCATCAACCCCTAGGTAGTTAATTTTGTTTATTGTGCCCAATGGCAAGAATTAATCAATCAATCCACCCACGATTTTTGCCTTACTCCAACAAAAAATACTAATCGTGAAATATGATCTCAAATATTCATCAGATTTCTCACAGACTTTTGCTCCTTTACTTCCGTCTCTCGTGTGGGCTTGGCACCTGATTATCATTTATTATACCCTGCGTTCTTTGAACCCCAAGGCATGTAGACTAACAGTTACTTCACAGTTTCACTACGATACATTTAATTTTTATATTTCATTAACAAAATGGCAGAAAAATTAATGGCTAATTTCTACAGGCAGACTGAGTGTATGAGATGTTTGATTGCTCAGAATCCTCCTTGTGATCTGTGACACTCAGATATGCAATTTTATATTTCATCACCACTGAAACATGATTTATATTGTATTCTTCGTCACTAAAATAAAACCCTGAACAAATCCCCCTCACTGTGTATTTAGGCCTGACACCTTATTAACAATCTTTCATGGCAGAGAAGAGTGACTACTAATAACCGCTCTGTGGAGATTGTAATAAGGTAATAAATAATTATCTTCTGTGGTTATGCACATGCTGAATTTGCCCCACTTAATATTATGTACAGATAAATATAAGAATGTGTAGAAATAGATTTCCAGGATTTACACAGGCAGTTGCTTGATCCCATCAAATGGCACCTGCTATTTAAGCATGACAGAGTGCCGCGTCCCTGCATTACCCTCTCAGAAAGGACTTTGAGTGTTGTGCACCTGCCTGCCTTTCTCATGGTCATATCACATGCTGTTTCTAAAATTTCTTTTATCAGCCACAAAATGCATTTGCATTCTTCTGAGCTGCTTCATGCCTCACTCTTTCATGACTGCATTTAACATGGTTTCATGAACTTCTGCTCAATTCATAAGAAACATCAGAGAATGAGTAAGGGAAGCCACAGTCCTTTCCTTCTCCCAGAAGCCTCCCAGAGCTCCTGTGGAGTATGGCATACTTTTTCTTGTGAACTAGTCTCCTATGCTAGGTTCTATGTAGAAGTAGCTTGAGAATGTAATATAGCCTAAGACTTAAAAATATTTTAAAGATAGGAGCCAGTAGTATCACCACCAATTTGCAGAACTGTTTCAGGCCTTTAATTCCCTGAAATGCGCAGTTGGCTTTCTGCTTGATGGCTCACTCAACACAGCTGGAGCTGTGGAGTGGGCGGGGAATGTGAGAGTCCCTTACTCATTTTCTGACTTCCCCACAGGGACGAAGCTGGGGTCCTCGCAGTGGTTTTTCACTGTATCCCTGGCCTTCAATGGCAATGGCATGTAATCGGTGCTCACTGACTGTTTTTGGACTCAATGAGCTTTCAGTCCTAATGCACTGCTGATTCAACTGGAGCCTCAAGAGCTCCCTCTAATACTTAAGCATTGCACATCTTTCAGCAATGATGGGAAGCCTCTAATTTCTTCATTTTAGAGGCCTCCTGGTCAGTCTTGAGGTTGCCTGTAGTCACCCTGGCCTTTTCCAGAAGAGTATAACACAAGGCCTAACATACATGTTTTAAAAATATTATGTATATATACACACTCTCCAATAGGTGATACATATGTATAACAGGTAACACACACACACACACACACACAATAAATTAAAAACTGACTCAAGTAATATTTATACAACTTCCAAATCTAAATAACTTTTTGGCACCTGCTAATATTTCCAGCAGAATATTAAGTAGGTGGGATATTAGAGAAATAGAGCCATAGCCTTTTGCAGAAACCTCATTAAAATGTGGAGAGCTTTAGAAACTGATAACACGGAAATCAGGAAAATGCTAGTACTCTGATGCACAAATTAAACATTTCAGCTTGAAGAAATGTTTTGAAGCAATTCAGTTTAAGTTCTGAGGGTATTTGGTTTCACTCGACAATGCATTTAAGCATCACACTGACGGGGCCCATTTCTACTTCTAAAGTTGCCACCCTTAGACTCATTTAATTCCTTTTTTTTCTAATTCAGTAGTTAAAACTTAGAGTGTTTGTTGAGTGAGGTAATATATTGAAAACAATACAATTATTTTTCTTGATTTTTGAAAGATATATTTGACTTGGACTTTTTTGGGTGGCATGCATGATAATTCAACTTTGGAAGAGACAGAACATGAAAGTTTCAGAAATAATGCTAAATTAAAAAAAAAAGAATGCTAAAATTGACCGTTTTGAATATACCACGTGGTGATTGTCTTTTAACAACTGAACACTTTTTGGCTAAGTGCCACCCCACTTCCTACACTCCACTGGGTTGGGGTTAGGGTTATCCTCTCAGCTCATGACTTCTCTTCCCCTAGCCTGAGCAGAGCTGTGGGCTGCCTGTTCATGAAGCCGTAAGTCCCTCCATCATCTTTGTTTAGTCTGGGGCTAAGTGTCTGCACTGGCTTCCTGTCTTATGTTGTTGTTCCCTTCTGAGACTGGAACTCTGCCCTAGACTCCACTGGACTCGGGTCTGGCTTGATGGTCATGTCCAGGAGGGGGACACTTGCCCATGTGCCCAGCCACTCATTGCTGGAGAACACATGGAGTGTCTTGGGAAAAGTCCTGCGGGAGAGAGCTAAGTTCTTGTTCATTGCTGTCTTTCCCATGTTTGGCACTTTGTCTAGTACAGTGTATGTGATAACTATCTGGTCAAGGAACTAAAGAGCTTATTCAATCCCTTTTCCTCCCAAACAAGGAGCTTGCCTGCATTGTGTTTTTATCCCTTATAATCACCTTCCTTGGTAAAGTCATCTCCACAAACTGTATTTTCCCCTCACAAGAACATGATCAACTTTTCTCAAAGTATCCAGCACAACATGTGTTGTTCTCTTCGGTTGAGTATATAGGCCAGATTTTCTTGTCATATATTAAAAGACATATAGACTGAAATCTGTTTTATACCTTAACTCAAGAAATTGGGATTTGGATGGCTAGTCACCTTGGCCACCAGACCTATAGTCAGAACCCAACCAAAATAAAAGTCCCATACTCTTAGGACAATAATGATTATTCTTAGATCTCTCTTAAATGAGAAAAGGGTACAAGCTAGTATTTCCACTGTGTTTTAGGTTTCATAGGGATCTCTGGAGAAGGGAACGCATCTCCTAAGCAAAGAGAAACCCTTGAGGTCTTTTATATTAATTAACTAACATTAGAGGGTCAATTTCCTCATCCGAAATACAGGTATTACAACTTAATATACTTAGTATAGTATTATAAGCAAAATTTTAAAGTGATATTCAAACTAGTCTCAAATTATCAAATGTCTACCAAAACCTCCTGTGAAGGATTCTACAAAACCCACTCATTTGATTAGAAATGATATTAAACATGGACTTGGAGTATCCTTACAAAAATCTTGAAACACTTAGTCCACAGGATGAAATAATCTTAGGCTTAGAGAAGTAGTTTTACCCAATAATTATCTTAGATTTAAAAAATATCATTTAAGTACTTGACAGTTGGAAAGAATTCACATCTGTCTGTATGCTTTTCTGTACATGGTGCATGCATGTATGTGGCCATGTCTGACAGTGCATGCACCTGTGTGTGCACATGCAGAAGCCAGAAGTTGATGTCGGTATCTTCCTCTATCACTTCCCACCTTAATCAGATAAGATCTCTCACTGATCTGGAGCTCACTGACTAGCTGGCCAAGGAGCTCCTGGGATCAGCCTGTCTCTTCCACACTTCCCAAGCTGTAGTGACTTCATTACACTCAGATTTTATGTAGGCAATAGGAACCCAAACTCAGTATTCAGGTTTACCCAACAAGCTCTACCTACTAAGCTGTCTTCCAAGTCCATAATTGTCTTATCTTTATATAGACTAAAGAATGGGTAGAATCTCATTTAATGATCTAATACTGATTACTTTTAAAATTTGTATTTGTTTTTGAGATGAGTTCAATGAAAGATGATTCTATCTACCACCCCTTTCTCCCTTTCCAGTCTCCTCCATGTCTTCCCCAGTATGCCTCCCTCCCAACTTCTTATCTGTTTCCTTTGATGACCCAAGTCCAGTTATCACTGCCCATATGTGCATGGGTGTGGGGCCATCCAGTAGAACATGGGAAACATACCAGTGGCCTCATCCTCAATAAAGTACGACTTTCTCTCCCCCAGAAACCACCCACTGCCAATGTTCTGCAGTACAGGGTGGGGCCTAGAGATCATCCACCCCATCAATGCCAGGATTTTGGCAGGCTTGATCTTGTGTAGGTCTTGTTCAGGTGACCAGGATTCTGTAGGCTCATGGTTGTGACAGTCACATCATGTCCAGAAGACAGAATTTCCCAGCACTCCTCTCTGTCTTCCAGGTCTTCCGTTCTTTCTGCTTCTTCTCTTGACCCTTGGCAGTGGTGGGGTTAGTATTAATGTCCCATTTAGGGATAAGCACTCAGTCTCTTTACGCTCAGCACTTTGGGAAGTTATGCATTTCTCTGTTGATTACTGCCTCACTGCAAAAAGAAGCTTCCCTAACTAAGGTGGAGAGAAGCCCAGGTGTATGAATATAAATAGAAATAATTAAAAGGCAACTTCACCTCATCACCATTTAGCAAAATAGCAATAGTCTCTACCCTGGGACCTATGACCTCCCCAGCCATGGGTTTTTGACCAGGAATACACTACCAGACAAGAAATTCCCTCTCATGTAGCAGGCCTCAAAATCAGTCAGAATGCCATTAGTTACCCCATAATAGTCATGCCTCTATTGTACCAGAAGGTCCATCTTGCCTAGAAAGTCAATATTGCAGCATGCAAGGTCTGGCACTGGATAAGACCACTGACCTCTTTTATCCCCCAGAAGTCTGCATAATATCTTAAAGGACTATGAAACCTGACCATCAGGGAGGAAGTTTCTTGGTCAGTTTGAGTTTGATTTCTCTTTGTTCTGCAGCCAAAGTATATGGCCGTTTTATTGATAGGGCCTTACTATGAGGTTGTGGAGGGTAACCAAGGGCGATGACAATAGCTTGTGTTGTTTTGGAGACTGCTGAGGCTGATCAGTTACACACAGAGAGGGATCTGATGCCTTGTACTGTGGTTTTCATTTAATAACCCTTATCTTCTGGGAATGACATTGTCCACCTGTGCAGGGTAATATTGCTCAAACTCTATTTGCTTAAAGTGGTATTTTGAAATTAGAGTACAAACCAGTGACTTTTCCATAGAGTCTTAATTTTAGTTAACTCACTCACTATTCCCTCCCCTCCCTGGTCCTCGACCCACACCCCACTTTACCCTTTAACGCCATGCATTCACCTCCTTTTCTTTCATCTCAATGTTTTCTACTATCCTTCCACCTTTTAAAAAATTGTGGGGACTGGAGAGATGGCTCAGCATTTAAGAGCACTGGCTGCTCTTGTAGAGGACCAGGGTTTCGTTCCCAGCACGTACATGGTGGCTAAAAACCGTCATTCACTCGTTTCAGAGGATCTGATGTCCTCTTCTGACCTCTGTGGGCCTATTATTTATTTACCATCCTCCTCCCTTAACATGCTCCTCAAAGGCCCGCTTTAGTTTCCTGGCTTCTACTTGTGCTTTAAGTTAAATGCATTAAACAAAAGATTTGAAGCTACGACAGGTAATTAGAGAGCATGTGATCTTTGTCTTTCTGGGCCTGAGGTAACTCAGTCATTATAATTTTTCCAATTTAATCTATTTTCCTTCAAATGTAATGATTTAATTTTTCACAGATAAGTAACAGTTCATTGTGTAAATGTGTCACATTTCTCTTACCCTTTCATCTGTTGATCACATTTAGATTGACCCCAATTCCTAGCTATTGTGACTAGAAGAGCAACAAACGTGGATGTGCAATTGTCTTTTTAGTAGAACATAAATCTGTTGGGTATGTGCCCAGGAGCTGTAGAGTTGGGTCATATGACAGTTCTATTCCTAATTATTTGAGAAACCTCCAGACTGATTTCCAATGTGGTTGTGCTATTTTACATTTCTTATGCTACCAGAGTCCTATTCAGAAAGTCCTTACCTGTGCCTGTTAGTTGAAGCACCCTCCCTATTTTTCCCTCTAGCAGTTTCAAGGTATCAGGTCTCATATTGAAGTTTTTGATCCATGTGGAATAGCGTTTCATACATGGTGAGCGATAAGGATCTAGCTTTGTTTTTCTACCTGTTTAAATAAAGATTTTCAAGCATCATTTGTTGAAGATCCTGCTTTTCTTTCTCAGGTGTAGGCTTGGCTCTTGTTTTCTTTGTCAAAAATGAGGTAACTGTACCTGGGTGGACTTACATCTTGGTCTTCAATTCTATTCCATTGATCAATGTGTCTATTTTTGTGCCAGTACCATGCTGTTTTTATTACTATAGTGTTGCAATATAATTTGAAATCAGGTATGGTGATGCCTCCTATAGCAGTCTTTTTGTTCAGGATGATTTTAGCTATTCCTGGCCTTTGTGTCTCCATATAAAATTTTGAATTGTTTTTCTATGTTTGTGAAGAATTGCATTAGAATTTTAATTGGGGTTATGTTGAATTTGTAGGTTGCTTTTAATAGGATGGCCAGCTTCACAATATTAATTCTTCCAATCCATGTTCCAGTGTCTTCCTCAATTTCTTCATTGTCTTAAAACTTTTACTTTAGGAGTCTTTTGTTTCCTTGGTTAGGTTTGTTCCCAGGTATTTAATTTGTTTCTCTCTCTCTCTCTCTCTCTCTCTCTCTCTCTCTCTCTCTCTCTCTCATGTGTAATTGTTTCCATGTATTTTTTCGATCTTTTTGTCATTGATATACAGGAAGGCTACTGATTTCTGTGTGCTAATTGTGTTAATTTTACCTATCAGCTCTGAGAGTTAGGTTGTAAAGGCTTTAGAGTCTCATGCAAAGAATCATGTCATCTGGAATAGGGACACCTTGACTTCTGCATTTCCTACCTGTATCCCTCTTGTTTCCTTTTCTTGTCTTTTTGCTCTAGCTAAGGTTTCAAACACTATATTGAAAAGACTGGGACACCCTTGCCCCACTCCTGATCTTTGTGGGAATTCTTTGAGTTTGTCTCCATTTACCATGATGTTGGCTATAGGTTTGTCAAATAGAGCCTTTAATAATTTGAAGCATGCTTCCTCCATCGCTAGTCTTTCAAGAGTTTTTATCATGAAAGATGTTGGATTTTGTTAAAGGCTTATTCTGCATCTAATGAGATTTTCATGTGATTTCTGCCTTTGAGTCTATTTATGGGATGGATAATATTTATTTATTTTCATTTGGTAAACCATCTCTGCATCTCTGGGATAAAACCAACTTGGTCTTAATGAATGATCTTTTGGATATGAGCTCGATTACTGATTGCTAGTATTTTATTGAGAATTTTTGCCTCTATGTTCATCAGGGAGATGGACTTATAATGTTCATCTTGATAATTTTATGTTTTGTCTCTGTCTGGTTTTGTCATCAGGATACTACTGACTCCATCAAAAGAGTTTGAGAATCTTCTTTAATTTTCTAACTCATGGAATAATTCCAAAAGTGTTGGTATTAATTCTTCAGAGCTCTGGGAGAATTCTGCTGAGAATCCATCTTGAGCTTCTGTTAGTTGGGAGACTTTCTATTACAGTTTCCATATTGTTGGTGGTTATGGATCTGTTTATTTTATCTTGGCTTAATCTTAGAGTGTTGTGTTCATCTAGGAATTTGTCCATTTCTTTTAGATTTTTGAGTTTTGTGAAATATAATTTTTTGTTTTTATTGAGTTTTTGTGTATTTTATATACAAAAATATCTTTATATAAGATATTCTTTATATACAAGAATATCTCAAAGCATCTTAATCATCTTTATACACCCATCACCACTAGCCCCCATAGCCCAGGGTTCCCCACTGGAACCCATATACCCTGCATCACTGTTAGGGCCCACTGTGTCAAGTCAGTGTCCCCAGACATTCCCCAGTGCAAGTCCATCCACTGAGGTCTAGTCAGCCTATCTAGAGTCTCTTGTTTTAGGAAGATCAGCTCTTCTTCACCCAGCAGCAATCAGTTGCCAATGTTTCTTTAGCTAAGATTGAGATCTGCTGTTCACTTCCCCAGTCCTATGCTGAGTTTTTATCTGCCTGAGTTTGCATGGGACTTGTGTGTGCTGACACCATTGCCATAGAATCATATGAGCAAGTTCCAAGGAACTTGTAGAACTCTGTTTCCACATGATCATGTACCTCCTCCCTGGCTCTTAAAATCTTTCTGCCTCCTCCTCTGTGATGGTCCCTAAGCCCTGGGTTGTTGAAGTTTAATATAGGAGTCCTATTCAGGGACCAGCATTCTGCAGACTCTTAATCTCTACGTTTTGGCCATTTGTGACCTTTTATGTTCCTGGCCCTCTGTTGCATGAGGGAGCTTCATTAATGAGAATTGAATGATTCATTAGTGTCCTCTTCCTTGTTCCTGTTCTATGTCCTGTGTACCTTAGATGTAGAGGTTGCACTGTAGATGTGTTGCATGGCCTGGACAATTCATAGACAATGTGTGTGTGTGACAATGAGTTGTGGTACTTGGTAATAGTCTCCAACTGATGCAAAATAAGCTTCTTTGACGAGTGGTGACTGGGATGTTTGCCTGTAAATATAAGGATACATCTTTTGCACATAGAAAGAAATTACATTAGTCTAGGGATGTGACAGTTTTGAGGTTTTCTTTAAAATCTATGACCTCTCCAACCATGTGTATTTGGTTATGTTTACAGTACCACACGGGTTTCCTCACATTGAGTGGGCTTTTAGTCCAATTATGTAACTGTTGATTGTCCCTAAAAGTGTCACTCCTGCATCAATGATATATGGTGTGCTGGCTATTGGTGGGGTTATTTTGTCTTGAAGCTGGTGTTGGACCATCAATTTATGTGTTCCCCTGGCACCTTCATAGTGCTCTCCAAAGCTGTGAAAGCTAGCCTTCAGGTCAGTTCCAGCTTTATTGTTCCAAACCCTGTGTTCAGCAGTAGGGTCTGACCTTCAAGTTCTAGGAGGCCATCAGGGCTGTGGAAATAGCCTGAGTAATTTTGGGAGTCTCTAGACCACCCTGGCCAACACCTCAAAGGAAGGAATTTCCTGCCTGGCACTGTTTCTTGCTATGTAACCTTTAGCTATACACATGGACTCATATAAAGATACTGTATGTGTAATTTGTCATTAGCTTGTTGGACTAATACGATTCCCTCTGTTTTTTAAAACTAGCTAGGCATTGTTTATCTCTCTACTCTCTTTCCCTGTCTAATCATTCTGTCATGGTTTCCCCATTTAAACTGTCCCCCCTTTCCCCATTTCTCCCTGATAATACCAGTCTCCTATTTGTGAAATACAGTTTTTACAAGTATGCCCTGGGGATGGAGAGATGGTTAAGAACACTGACTGCTTTTGTAGAGGACCTGGGTTTGAGTCCCAGCAGCCACCTGGTGGATTGACAGTCATTTGTAACTCCAGTTCCAGGGGAATCTGATGCTGTCTGCTGTCCTCTGCAGACATTGCATGACATGATGCACTTATACATATGCAGGCAATACACTCATACATATGAAATAAAATAATAATGAAAATATTAAAAAATAAAGTACGATTATGATTTTCTGAATTTCAGTGGTATTTTTGTAATGTCTCCCATTTTTTTCCAATTTCATTTATATAGGTCCTATATTCATATAGGTCCATATAGCACTGGCTACTCTTGTAGAGAACCCAGGTTTGGTTCCCTGCACCCATATGATGTCTAACAACCATCTGTAACTCCAGTTCCAGGGGATCCAATGCCCTCTTCTGACCTCCATGGGAATATCATGACATGGGTGCACTTACATACATGCAAATTAAATAATATTTTTGTCGTTTTGAGACAGGTCTCCCTGTAGCCCCAGCTGTCCTGGAACTCACTGTGTAGACCAGGCTGGCCTTGAACTCACAGAGATCCTCCTGCCTCTGCCTCCCAAGTGCTGGGATTAAAGGTGTGCGCCACCACCCCCAGCAATAAAATATTTTTTTAAAACTAAACAGAGAAACCCTGGAGATAAATGACATCATAAATCAAATGAACCCAACGATATCCATGGGACGTTCTGCCCAAACACTAAAGAATACATCAAGAATTTCTCCAAAATTAATCATGTATTAGGCCATAAAGCCAGTCTCAATAAATATAGGCAACTGAATTTCCACAATGTAATAATGCTATAGAACAGCAATTAATAGCTACAGAAACTGCATAAACTCATGGAGACTGGAAAACAAACTACCAGATGATAATTGGGTCACTGTAAAGGTCAAGAAGGAAATTAAAAAGTTCCTAGAATCACAAAAATGAAAACACAACATATGATAAATCTATGGAACACAAGGAAGCAGTTCTAAGAGGAAGGTTTGTGGTGCTAGTGCCTAAGACACATTTGGACCTCAAGATGGAATGAGATGGGGTTCACTGGGTCTCTTTGTTCTTCTTTCCAACGTGGCCATATTGAACGCATTTTTTTTTTTTTCTGCATTTTGCTAAAAAAATTAAGCCAGCTGTTTTGGGGCATGCCATTAATCCCAACACTCAGAAGATAAAGGCAGGCGGATCTCTGTGAGTTTAAGGTCAGCCTGGTCTACATAGGGAGTTCCAAGTCAGCTGAGGGCTACAGGGAGACCCTGTCTCAAAAAAATCTGAGCGATTTCAAATTAATAAATCAATGATACACATGAAAACTTTGGATAAACAAAAGCAAATCAAACACCAAGAGTGGAAAGGGACGAGATAACCAAAGTTAGGGCTGAAATTTATGAAATACAGTTTTTCAGTCACAGTCATTATTGTGTGTATGCGGGGGGTAGGTAGGTGCCAGTGCGTGGGTGTGGAGTTAGAGGACAATTTTCAGGAGCCAGTTCTTTTCCTCCACCATGTGAGTCCTGGGGAACAGACTGAGGGCATCAGTCTTGGCAACAAGTAGCTTTACCCACTAAGCCATCTTACCAGCCCCTTATGCTTATTTCAGATAAGTATATTTTCTTCATATAGTAGAAAAATTTACTTAACAATCTTACTTTGGATTTATTTCATATTTCAACATATCAGCACCTGGGATGGGGAAAATCAAGCAATCAAACAAAACAAACATTGTCTTGAATCCAGCTGGTGGAGAAGTGATGAGTAAGGCCTGCTGAGTTGCTTGTACAACCCCTTGTACGTGGACATTCACATGGCATTGCTTTGATTTTGTGTTTTAACTACTACCTGTCATCTCCAAATGTGCAGGACCATTCACATTCTGAGAGGACTGGAGATGAGGGAACAGTGAACTCTTGCTCGGCTACTGTGTCACAAGTAGTACATATAGCTCTGCCTCAGTCTCTTTGGTTGATATTAATTTCTTCATTTCACAAAACTGTTCCTCAAAGTTTTTAAATATCAATACCAAGACAACCCAAGTGTAATAGTTAATATTACCAACTTGACAAGATCTAGAATCTTCTAAAAGTTAAACCTCTGGACATGTCTATAAAAGATCATTGAGATTAGGTTAGGAGATTTGAGGTTGGAAGACCCACCTTAATCATGAGCAGCAACATGTCATGACCTGGGGTCTTGTAATAAATAGAAACATGCCTTGAAAACCAGCTGAGAATCACATCACAGTTCATGACACTGTGGATGCAATGTGACCATCTGCTTCATGTTCGTTCCTTCCACCATGACTTCCCCACCTCAAACTGAAAGCTAAGATGAGCCCCATTCCCTTAAGTTGCTTTTGTCAGGGTATTTTATCACAGCAACTGGGTAAGTAACTGATCCACTAAGTGACTGAGGAGTTAAGTGGACAGTTAAAGCAAGCTTGCCTGCGGCAGCAGCCAATACTCCATCTGTAATATGCTGCTTCTTCTCTCAGATTCTTTCCTAAATTCTAAAACTACTGCTGATAATTGTTCACTGAACCAGCTCTCGCCAAAGTCTTTGACAGTACTGTACTCCAGCCACTCCTCCTGTTGGTTACCCCCACATGGCCCCTTGTCCTATTGATGTCACTTCTTCAACGTTTGTGTCTAGTTCCCAGGAAACCATCTCCTCACCTCCTCACATCGTCGTCTTGTTTCTTGGGTCACTTGGGATTGTGGCTTCCATGTTACTCAGCTTCCTAAACTGAACATCCTCCTGGACACAACACATAATTTATTATTTGTCTTTTTAATCTCTTCATTACCACTTCGTCTCTAGTTAGTCATTTGAAATGGCAAAGCTAACTCCATTTTGTTCTAGCTGACTTTTGCTTTACCCTGTGTTTTTGCCCAGCCATTCCCACTGTAGCCAGCCAGGCAGAACATCTCTTGTAGGCAGTACATCTCATGCAGCAGTTGCAGGGAGTGCATTGTTTCTACAACACTGGGATACTTATAGGTAGCCAGGTAGCATGTCCACGTAGCATATCCGCCCACCCAACTGTACCTGCATCTCTGTGGAGCACGTTGTCTCTGAAATTCTGAGAAATCTCTTTTTCCCAACTGAAACTTCTTGTTAGCTGAAAAATCTCTTTGTTAACTGACCTGCCCCTGGTCTGGTTTAACTATGGTGATCTGCTATAACTATGGTTATTGGCTTTGCCCCTGGCATGATATAATTGTGGCTTGGTTTTTATCTTTACAAACCCCACTCTGCCTCCGCTTGAGGTTGAGAATTCTTTTGGGCATTAGCCTCCTCTCTGCTAGCTAATAAAGGACTCCTGATTTGAGTCAAAACTGCATGTCATTTCTCACTCCTTATTATGCATCATATTTATATAGATAACTCTACAATGTCAGTTCATAATCTGCTTGCTTTTGGATAACTCTTCCCCTCTATCTCTACTGCTTAATTTAATTAGCTGGTATGACTTGCTTAATATGTTGAAAATTAAATCTCATTGTGCACATCACATGCTCTTCGTTTTGATGCAGGCCTCCCTGACTCTCTACTACACACCCTAGGCTGATTTATACCTCGGAGCTACCTGATAGATGCTGTGGTCATCGAAGTCTGCAATCCCTCAAAATGCAACACTCTCAAAATCAACAGGTCTTGTTTGCCATTTTCTGTGCGGTCAGGATATATCCATTTACTACTCAAATCTGGTCCTGCTGCTTGTTTATATAAATAAAGTCTTGCTGGAACACAGCCAGGCCATTCATTTGCATTTCGTCTATGGCTGCTTCTGTGCTTTAATGGAGTTAAATAGTACCAACAGAGACAACATGGGCCCCCAAAGAAGCATCTTTTGTCTGGCCTTCTACAGAAGCAAGTTTATGGTTACAGATTCATACCTGTCTCCCCCTCCATTTCTAATCACAAAACCATTCTGCTAATGTCTTCTTTTAGGCCCTTACATTCTAAACTCCCCATTTTCTAGAACCACTACAGTGGTCCACATGATAATTGCAAAGTCCTTCAGGTAACTTGCCAGTTTCTGCCTCTTTGCTCCTGCTCATGTGACTTGTGCTCAGTCCACACTGCCACCTTAGGTGTCCCTCATAAGAGTAAGTCACAAGTTTTCTATATTATGTAATTCTTTTTTTAAACATTTAAAAATTTTATTTTGTGTGTATGAGTGTATTCCTACATGTATGTAAATGTACCCATGTCACACAATGCCCAGGGAGGTCAGAAGAGGGTGTTAGATCCCCTGAAACTGAAGTTATAAACCATTGTTAGTCTCCATGTAGGTGCTGGGATTCAAACCCAGGTCCTCTGCAAGAGCAGCCATCTTGCAGTTCCCTTAACTCCTGAGCCACCTCTCCAGTCCCCTATTATATAATTCTATCATATGATATTTGACCTTTGAAAGGTTTAACAATCATGAAACTATAAACATCTTGACAGCTAACAATCAGAGGTCAGCCTAAATAGAAAAAAATAATTTAAAACAATATAGTGTGACCATGGCAGGATTGAAAATATGATCAAAATCTCTTGGCTGCCAATATAAACCTCTTTTTGCCCTCGAGCCTCTCCTAGCCTCCCTTTCCTTATCTGACCTCAGTAACATTTCTGGAGATTTCCTGTCACCATCCTGAAGGGTCCTTATAGTTCTGTAATGTTTCCAGTTCATGCATTTGCATTTTAGTTTTAGTCTTTGTTTTGCATATTGCCCCTTCTACTTTTGTCCCTGCCTAGGCCCCTTCAAAACCTTTCTCCAAAAACTTCTTCTACTAAACATTTTTTGTTTTCCCTTTTATGACATTGTAACAATACTTTAAATAAAACGTTTTATTCATGCTTTGCTATGTTTAATTCGTTTGGAACTATAAGACTACATTTTCATTGTGTAGGAAATCGGCTGTTATGATCGGATGGAATGAGTTTTGGGGCATGATGGGAGGCAGGAAGTAAAGGCAGTGGTGTGGTGCTGAGAAAAAGCTTCGAGTGAGTAAATGAATTTTAGATTGGAAGACTAAGACTGACAACCTGTGAGTTGACCAGAAATCTGATAAAATCTTTCATGTATTTTCCATCTTGGTTGCAAAGTTCCCCAACAGCCACTTTGTGTGTGTTGAATGTTCAGGGTCAGGTGGACACAGAATGTCGAGTCTGCACTTCAGAGTACAGCTCAAAGTCATTCACAGCATACTGAGCCTATGGAACTTAGACTTCCATCTGGGCTCTGGCTCAGGTACTTGAAGACAGTCTGTGACATTTATTACAACATGAGAAAAGAAAGCTGAATTGAAAACAGCCCCAATCTAGTAATTATATAGTGACATAACAGTGAGTGTGGTAAGGGTGAAGGAATGGTGGTTTTTGTGAGCACAGGTTCCAAGTCTTCCAGACTTAGCACAATTACATGGCCTGCTGGGTCTGAGAGGCCCGAGACATAAGCTACCTTGATTTGGCTTGTTACTTACTCAGGCCCAATATTCCCCTTGCTGCTGACATGTCCACAGATCACAAGAGCCTGGGGACACACCGATTTCCTCTCAGTGTCTCTCCTGATCATGAGCAGTTACCACCAGACTTGACCAGCCCTAGGATCTCCACATAATTGCTGTTGCTGCAGAAGCAAATTGCCTGCCGCCTTGCGTTTACTTAACACACTCAAGGGAGACTGAGGGCCAAGAGGGCAATGGAGGCAGAAGAGTAAGGACTGAGCGACAGAGACAGATGGAGGGGTGAAATGGCAGTGATTTCAGCCCGTTTCTACAAGAAGTGTGGGCCTCTCTACATCACTGTGCATTAAAAGGTAGGCATTAATGGGGGTACAAACAAGAGGATGGACAGGTAGAAGAGTGGGAAAGAGTCCTGACATTAGAACAGTGATGAGCACCAGGGAATAAGATGGTTGACAGAAACAGGAGAGAGAGGCCTTTTTGTAGAGCAAAATGGGACGTCCTGAAGATGGATCAGCCACCCCTCTTCTGTGCTTGGGGGAAATACGATGAAGAAATGATTTCTTCCTGTGCTCTCCCTATCTAATACACATGTAACGTAAGTCTCCAAAGATGCTGTAGGTGAAAAGTATACCTAATTCCTTGTTCAGCTGGAGACACCTGTGTGGACAGAGATGCGGTATCAGCAGGAGACTAGATATCCTGATTACAGCTACCCAGAGTCAAGTGGATCCAAGAACTTTTCATCTTATTTTGGTTCTTGTCACTGTCTTTTACACTTTTCCTGTAAGAGAAGCAAAAGGGCCTATGGTTAGACAAAGAAACAAGGTCTTTCAATTAAAAGGGGGAGGGGCGCAGCTTTCATGATAGAGTCTTCTTATTTAAAAAGTGAACTAATAGTTAAGGTGAGAAGAATCCCCTGCCTGATTCACTGGGAATCTTCCTATTTTGTGGTAAGTTTAAATGCCACTAATACTAAAAAATTTCACTTACTCTTTTTTGACATAAAATGGAGTTCGTACCCAATTTTCACATGGCTTCTGCTGTCCCTCCAAGCCTAGAACCCTGCCCCCAACAAAACTTGCAAAAGTGTTTATTAAAACTATATTCTTGACTATCCTCAGGCCTCTTGGGGTAAGTCTATAGCGCAGCTCTCCGCGCCGGGACTCCCTAAGCCTCATTCACCCTTTCACCCCACCCCCCACCCCCCTGC
>NW_008351002.1:282485-336042 GCF_000622305.1 Nannospalax galili
ATAATGTAAGATATAATGTATTAAATTGCTTAGTATGTGCCCATCATAGAGAAGCATTCAATGTATATTAGATGTTATTAAGTTATTATTAAAGCAGTTTTTTAAATATTTTATTTATTATTTTTATGTGTATATGTGTATTGCCTACATGTAGGTAAGTGCACCTGTGTTGTATAATGCCCACGGGGGTCAGAAGAGGCCGTCAGATCCCCTGGGACTGGAGTTACAGACAGTTGTTAGCTGCCATGTGGGTGCTGGGATTCAAACCCAGGTCTTCTGCAAGAACAACCAGTGTTCTTAACTGCTGAGCCATCTCTCCAGCCCCCAAACTATATTCTTTTATAACAACCTGGGATTTATTCTTAGAGCTGTTGATTGAACACTTTAATTTACAAACGTGTTTCCCAAAGCTTTGGGAAGCCACTGTCTGTGTTGTCTCAGCTCAGCCTGTTTAATGCCGGCAATATTGTAAGCGGCACTCTGGGGGAAGGTTTCAGAAGTGCATTTAATTGCATTTTCCACTTCTTGTAACAGCAAGAGATTAAGCTGAAATGCAGTGTAATGGAACCTGCTCCATCCTGTCACCTTAAAGGGAAGGAGGAGAGGAACACACAAGGGTTAGCTTCTTAGGACAGAATGCTATCATCTTCATTTTAGTGAATCTGTGAATGATGAAGAGTCCATATTTACTTATCTTTTACATTTTCTGGTGATCAGTTTTCAGTGAAATGTATCAAAGGCAGCACACATTTATTAAAAGTAATTTCCATTCCTGATAAGGGAGTCTTGATGTCAGACATAAATAACTTCTAATAGGTGTGGGATATGCAGTCGCATTTCAATTGTTTATGTTCTATCGATCCACACAGTATATTGTGAGGAGCGTGGGCTGGGAAAGCAGATAAATCCTATTCATTGAATTTGACGATCCCTTGAGCCTCTATGACCCCAGGATGCACAAGAAGACGAGAAGATGAGTCAGGATTGGTTTCCAGCAATCTCATTTAGGTTAAACCCTTTTAACTCTGTACCCCTTACCTCCTTTCCAGAGGTCCTGGTCACATAGTCCTCTACCATGTGTATCAAATCATGAACTCACGACGCTTCATATACGTAAATCTTTATTTCCCTTTTATTTATGTATCTGTGTGTGTCTGTGTATGCACATGTGTGTGGGTGCCCATGGAGGCCAGGAGAGGCATCACATATGCTGGAGCTGGAGTTACAGGTGGTCATGAGCCCCTTGGCATGGGTACTGGGAACCAAACTCCTGTCCCGTGGAAGAACAGAAAGTGCTCTTAACCACTGAGTCATCTACCCAACTCAGATATCCTTATAGTTTTTCTCATAATATCTTGGCTATATTGGGAAATTAGAGTATAGGTGATTTTTCTTAAAATGTGGTTAGCCCTGGCCTATCTATGTCAGCATCACTTAGATGGTTTACAGAGGTAAACCACAGATCATGGCCGCTATAGATAGGAAAAGTCCTGGTTTCTGAATGAAGCTGTAGATGGACAAATGATTCTTCATGGTGCTAAGTTATGGACTGTTGGAAATGACTAGAGCCACCAGCTCATCTATGGATGCTGGAATTTAGTTTGGCTTTATTTTATGTATGTATGTATGTATGTATGTATGTATTTTTACATCAATTCTCTTTTTTAATATTTCATTTTATTTTTTATGTGTATGAGTGCATTACCTGCACGTAGGTAGGTGCACCCATGTGATGCAGTACCAGTGGAATCAGAAGAGGGAGTCAGCTCCCTTGAAACTGGAGTTATAGACAGTTGTGGGCCTCAAACTTTTGGAATTAGAATATGAATTTCTCCCCAGACCTCTCTGCACACTGAGTTTAAGAACTAGTGTTCTGTAAAATACTATAGGCCTTGTTTAATCTTAGTTACCAGATTTTAATGAGTCTTTTCAAAAATTTCAAAACAAAAATTTCTAACTAGTCCCAAAGAAGTAACATGATCCACAATCCACTGTTTAATGGGAAAAGGATCATAACCTTTCATGAATGCATGCCAAATTGCTGTAATCCATGTTCAGAAAAAAGACTTTCTCATTCTCTAAAGCCAAACTAAGGGCCTAGAGAGATGGCTCAGTGGTTAAGAGCACTGGCTGCTCTTGCAGAGGAACCAGATTTGATTCCCAGCACTCACAAAACACCCAACAACTGTCTATAACTCCAGTTTCAAGGGAGCTGACTCCCTCTTCTGATTCCACTGGTACTGCATCACATGGGTGCACCACCTACGTGCAGGTAATGCACTCATACACATAAAAAAATAAAATGAAATATTAAAAAAGAGAATTGATGTAAAAATACACACATACATACATACATACATACATACATACATACATACATACATAAAATAAAGCCAAACTAAATTCCAGCATCCATAGATGAGCTGGTGGCTCTAGTCATTTCCAACAGTCCATAACTTAGCACCATGAAGAATCATTTGTCCATCTACAGCTTCATTCAGAAACCAGGACTTTTCCTATCTATAGCGGCCATGATCTGTGGTTTACTCTTGCACCTTGGGACACTCTGCTTGGGAGGGTAGTTATAACTCTCTAGACTCATCCCCATGGCCCTATGTCTGCCAACTGGACCCCATGTTCAAAGTTTCTACAGTCCCACAAAACAGTGCCACCAATTGGGGATCAAATATTCAGACACATGAAGGGTGTTGGCTTTTACATTTAAATCATAACAGATCCATGAATCGTTCCCTTATCAATCCGGTTTGATCATAAAGGAGATCAGAAATGTGAAATGTGCAGCATGCTGGGTGGTGCTTCCTAGATACTCAGTGTAAGTGAGTACAATATTTACTAAGTAATAGTATTTTGAATATAATCATATTATAGTGATTTTCTTTATTTATATGCATCTTCTATTTTCTCCATGGTAAAAAATTCCCTTGAATTTTATATTTCAAATGAATGCTCACTGCTTGTAATAAAAATAAAAGTCTAAAGTCTGCCAGCTATTTCCTACAGACTCATTTTTAATGCTACTAACACTTAGATGTTTGCACATGCGTCTCTAATCTCTATGTATCTGATTATTACTTGTTGCAGTCGGTTACACTCAGATCCTTGGCACCTAAGTATGGATATAAAGTCATCAGGTAGCTCTCAATGGTAATGCTTATCACCTCTACTAGTTAACATGAAGTAAATTTTTATGCTTCATCCTCAAATATAACTCATTTTAAAAAATTTGTTGATTTTTTGTGTGTATAGTTTAATATTCTGTAACTGTATTAGTTCAACTGTGAACCTAAAAATTTACAGCCACTTTTCAAAGAGATGTATCTTTGCCCTGGAAATTGTTATTGAATATGTTAAAGCTTTAAAGGAATGCTTATTCTAATCATGTGTTTATTAAATAACTTTTTAAAAATTATTTATTAACCACATACTTAGAAGAAGCATTTCATTAAAACAACATTGACATATTCAATAACAATTTCCAGAGCTAAGATACATCTCTTTCAAAATTGGCTGTAAATTTTTAGGTTTACAGTTGAATTATTACAGTTATACAATATTGTACTCAGTACAAACCCTATAAGACATAGAATTAAACGTTTTAACCTTTAAAAAAGATCTCCATTTCATTATTAAAATACAGTTTCTCCTACAGAAAGACTCATTTTTAATGCTACTAACATTCAAATGTTTGCACATGTGTCTCTAATCTCTATATATCTGATTATTACTAGTCACAGTCAGTTACACTTGGTTCCTTGGCACCTGAATATGGATCAATTTTTTATGCTTTGAAGAATTATTATCATTTTAATCATTCTTTAATTTTTAATAACTACATGATTAGAAGAAGTGTTTCACTGCAGCTTTAACATATTCAGTAACACACTGCAGAGCAAGAGTACATCTCTTTCACAAGAGGCTGCAAGTTTCTAGGTTCACAGTTGAATTAATACAGCCAATATTGAACTCCTGTATAAGCCCTGTAAGACATAAAATTGAATGAGTTTTTAACCTTTAAAAAAGATCTCCATTTCATTTTAGAATATTTTGTCCCTTGCAGAAAGACTCATTGTTTTTGCTACTAACACTGATCTGTATGTGTCTGATTATTGCTAGTCATAATCAGTTGCACTTGGATCCTTGGCACCTGTGTATGCCTATAAAGTCATCGGGTAGTATTTTTGAAAGAAGTCTGCTAGCTAATGTCTAGCATCTCTAAGTTTCCCATTCTCAAAGCTTATAGTACTAGGATTGTCATCATCCCTACTCTGTGGAGCAACTTGATAACTAGCAGACAGAGATTTGGAGCATAAGACCTAGCAAATAGCAGACTATGGATGCTTTCCATCCAGTGCCTTATGTTTTTCCTTAAAGGAAGGTGTGAGGCAGAAAAGCATAGCAAAGGACAAGAAGGATTCAATGTGGCCACTCTGCTCACAGTCCCTGTGACATTCTGATAGATTTTTAGCAAGGATAACAAACAACTAGATAATTTAGAAGTGTACAGGAGCATCCACACAGATGATATTTTCAATGTTATTGACAAGACCATATATATTCTCTGTAAGAATATCTACACTCTCAGTTTACTTTTAATAGAAAGATTTTATATTCAGGTTGTCATGTTGTAAATTTTAAGTCGTTTTTAGTAATTAGCAATCTTGGAGATTTATATGTAATTCAATAGAATTCCTTAATCAAATACATATATTAGGGAGATCTCGATGTGAAAGTTGGGTTGAGAATGATGGGAAAATTGGCCAAATATTTACAAGCCATTGATAGATACGGTAAAAAGAAATAGTCCGGTAAGGTACGGAAAACCACAGAATGTACATACCATTTAGAGTGAAACTCCAAATCCTGATAGGATTTGAATTAGAAAGATCAGGAGGAAAGCATGTTACATAGTGTCAGCAGGCAAGTATGCTTTAGTGTCAGTAATTATTAATACTTCAAAGTGTATCTGGATTGGCTTAAGCCTAGTTCATAAGAAAACATTCCGTTTTTGCTCTTTTAAAAAATTAAACATTAACCAGGCACTTCTCTGAACAATAGGTTGTTATGTGTTATGAGTCCTAAGCTGGTAGCTCTGTGGTATACACACAGACACACAGACACACATACACATCTCACATGTAAAATAAGGACAGACAACTGACACTATCTTATGAAGTATTTGGAGTTCAGGTTTAGCTAACACTTGCCCACATCCTCTTCCTCCATGCAACCCCAAGGAGGGACATAAAGTTCAAGGGAAAATAAACATATTAATTCAGGATTTATATCATTAATTAGAGATTACTGAGACGTCTTGACCCTCCTTCCTCAGAAGGCTCACCACCTTCAGCCTGGGGAGCGCCAGTGTCTTTGTCCTGAAAGAACCAGAAATCCTCAGGACAAATATGAAAGTGAGGAAAATATGCCCAGCCATCTTCTCACACCACCAATACGGAGACCGGTAAAATCTGAACCTGCCACTTAGACCAAGCACCTTAATTGTACTCTTCTGGTTCTAAACTCACACAGGAGTGGATGGACGGTGGGTAGAAAGGCCACAGTGTTCCTACAATGCGTTCATTTCATCCAGAGAAGGTTTGCTCTTTTAAAACAGCTATGTGAGCAACCTTAAGCTTCCTAGTGCAACCTCAGTCTGGTACAGCGACCTCAGGAATGCACACGTGCCTCACTTGGAATCTTTCATTCAACTCTCTCTCTCTCTCTCTCTCTCTCTCTCTCTCTCGTCTCTGCACTTCAAACCTGTTCTTCTTTCTGCTAGTGATGCTGAAGTCAAGCGTTCGTACAGTGGGGTTCTGAGCTGACTTTATTTACTTTTCATGCTGTCCAAAGCCCAGTAAGCAGGCACTTAGCTTGTGAGGCCCACACCAGTGCATTCTGGCCTAACAATCATCAGGGCACCAGTTAGTTTCCCTGGTCTGGATGGCAATAAAGTGCTTTCAGATTAAATAGGATAAGGGAATGCTGTAGCATGAATGGTCATTCTTTTTTCCAGATGAGTTCAAACCAGTCATGACTTAAGTCATCCTCTTGTGTGAGTGAATTGTGCATACTTTAAAATAGTCACACGGGACCAAGTATAATGTTATTTAGGGCTGGAGAACATAGGAGGATCAGACAAACCTTGGTTTGAAGCCAAGCATTATTGCTTAAAGAGTTTTACAAGTTTACCTTGGAAGCTATAAAACTCACTGAGTCTCTATTTCCTCATTTGGTACATGGCCCACAGTGTGTGATTGTGAGGAAGCTTTGAAGGCTTTGGAGGAACCATTTATCTAAAAGTATTATTTTCCATACTGTGGAGATACTATGACGCCTATGGTAATAATTATTTACCTCTAGTATATCCCAAGGACTTCCCTAAGTATCATTCTTTCTTAATCTTCACATTAGCCCCTTGGTACCAATATGGCCATTATCTTCCTTGATGAATGATGATGTGCCTGTCACACCCTACAGTGTGTGCTCACTTGAGCCCTACAACGCTAGAGGGTCTTCTCTTGACCTAAGTTTGATGCCACCAAACAATAATCTCCTGAGTGTAGCTGATTCACAGGCACTGTGTTAGGTCCAAAGTCACAGTTGAGAATAGAGACACCAATACTTATGGTCAGAAATGACCCACTATCGTTGTTAGTTGAAGCAGAAGGGGGCTTTTATTGGACATTTTGATGCTGGTGACTTTTGTGTCTCTTTCAAAAGTGTTAGTGATTTAAACAAACCAGACTTACACTTACTTCCTAACTACTAAAAGTTCAGGCTGATAAGCATATTAATATTGTAGTTAACCAAATTGCTAAGGTAGGTGGTAGGATTTGTTCTCAGGTTACATTTACTGGTTAGGGCTCTTGATATTCATTACTAATTAATTCTTATACTTAACCCCAGAGCAGTGCTGTATGAGGTGCAATAACTAAGCAATAGCCTAACCTGGATGTTGATCCGTATCAAGTAAAGAAAGGCAGATAAAGACGTTTCAAGGTAGTGGGCAGTGTACTGGAATACGCAGCACAGGCACTGCTGGAAGAAGTTAATTTGGTAAGCAAGTCCTGTGTTGGATCAGAGCAGTGAGATGAAGGGAGTCCCAAATCTGTGTCTTTAACAAAGGGACCTAGATATAATGAGGCTACAGACTCCAGCATTTAAGGGACAGAGGTTCATGTAAGAAAACAACAGGACAGGTGACAAAGGCCTAGAAATTTCCATGGTGTGCCACATTGGAGACTTTGCTGATCAGGATCCACGTTTAACTTCTGCTTCGTTGACTCAGTTGTAGTCAACCGAGACTCTCACATGAAGATCCAGCTCTTCAAAGTCAGCAGAGTGTCAGAGAGGAGCCAGGCAGAGCTTGGGAGAACAAGGAAAACCCACGGATTAGTCTCTCAAACGGGAACAACTGGATGTCACCACAGCAGAATCTGGGACAAGAGGAAGTCCCTGGAGGTCAGCGGCAGCAGCACCCACACAGCCCACACACCACTGATGCTCTGCTGCAAGTACGAGTTGATTTATCACATCCTGGACTTGTAGATGACTTGGAGACCACCCGGGTGAACTGAAGCAGCTACCTCTGTCCTTGATTGCTAAACTGGAGGGAGCTCTGTTTGAAGTTCAGGTGCAATTCATTCCGCACAGAAACCTTCCATCTACTCCCTGCTGCTGTTCGTTATCAAACTCTTGTTAGAACTGACCCGAAGTCATCTGCCTTTCTGTGACTTCCTCTCAATGTTTGCATTCTGTTACATTTGATTTTTGAGTTAGGGTGTTGCTACCGAAAATGACTGGAGTCCTTCAAAGGAGAATTTGCCTCACTGCGTTCTGATCTTTCAAACTCCGAAATGTTATTCTGTCCCTTGCACGTCAGGGCACCTCCTGGCGCACATTATATTCACATTATATTCACGTTATTCATATATAACACTGACTCAGAAGAACATACAACACCCTCAATTCGGTCAGTGAGAACCGAGGCCAAATTGAATGCATTTCCCTTTGAGTACACATCAAACTGAAAAAATATAGAGTAGCTTACAAACACCCTAAAATTGCTGCCTCAGTTTTATTTCACTCAAACAGCTTTAATGGCCTTGGTGAGGGACGTGGAAGGTACCAAAAGAACACAGGAACTGTATTAGAAGTCCTTTAAGTTGTGGAGAGAGCAAATCAGATATTCAAGTTAAACTATGAGGCATTAAATTTAATTTATGAAGGATATCGGTGGCCCTTTTTTAATGTTGTGTGTGATAACTCATTCAGTCTAAAGATGAAGAGTGAAAACCAAAAGAAACAAACACTTCCAGAGCATATAATACTAATTTTACATGTAATTAGAGCTAACAATTTCTTCTCATTTATAAAACATATTCTGACGACCTTTGAGGTTGGTGGTGGGAAAGGACATTAGCTTATAATTACGCTTTGATTTGCAATGAAAAATTGAAATGACTCCTCTTATCCAGTCCAAGAAGAACAGGATGGTCGAATAAAAGCACGAAGCAACACTGCCCCCTGCTGGTCTCCTTTGTTATAACACCTTCTAGAAAACCTTTCAACAAGAAACCAACTTTTAAAAAATTATTTTGCACACTAGAAATGAACGATTTCCTTTCTGTATTGACATCAAATTTACCCTTAAAAATAATCATTTCCAATAGTTTCCTTAAAATGACAAATGGTGTTTTAATGTTGTGAAATCCTGACATGAATTAATGAGTCCGTTACTCTAGGAAAATCAATGATGGCCGCTAATACCATGCATTTGTGGGATACTTCCAAAGCGCACTTAATACACATTTTCTCATTCATCCTCCTATCATCCCAGGAGGAATAAGATGGCGATGTTTTATTTTGTTCAGCTTCTTAGGTCTGCTTTTGCAGTTCCTAAACGAGTTTTCAAGGCAAACCATAGACATTTAATTTGCACACCTTTGTGGTCAATTGTGTTTTATTTTTCACTCTGTAGTACCAGATAGACAAAGCCTAGATTATATAAACAAACACCAGTTCTCTCAGAATAAAACTGATCTCTATCTGGATGCAAAAGGACAGCTACATATTTCTCCATGAACAGGATTCATTTAGTGATTTCTAACATTTTTTTCTTAACGAAAACTGCAATCAAAAGGCATATTAGGCATCATTTATATTTAATTATGGTCCACTTAAGTATTGATGATTTATGATTTATGATCCACATAAGTATTGATACTTGCTCCAAACCAGAGTTTATTTCTTACATTTTTGTATCCAGGAGGAAAAGTGCCTTTATTCTTTGCTTATGAACACTCCTTGCTCTGAGAGGCTCCAGAAAGGTTGCCTTTACTCTGCATCATATCGATCATTGCACAAAGTGAGATCCAGATGGGGAATATTTGCTTTAACTATGTGCAAGACATTCCAGGGTTTTTTGTTAATGGTGTGTGTGTGTGTGTGTGTGTGTGTGTGTGTGTGTGTGTGTTTTGGAAGCCATGTTTTTCAGGGTCCATAGCCATTCCGGCAGAGGGTTACACCTGACACCCATCAGGACCGTTTCACTAATAAGGTTCACTTTGGCGATGTAGTGAAAGCATTATAAAGCCTTATCCAAATTATGCTGCTAATAAAAATCCATTGCCTTTTATATATCTTTTATGAAGCCCTGGGGTGTTCTGAGAGTTGTTTGGTTTGGTGTATGATGATCAGCTGATAAACTTTCTGCTTCTGTAGCTTCTGGCTACTAACACTGTCACCATCATATAAGGACCTCCCCACAGTAGACTACACCGAATCAGTAAATCAACAAATATGTAGTAAAAGCCTCTTAGGAACCAGTCCCCCTACTGGCAAAGCATATGGTAGAACAAATCAAAGAGATGTGATATGGGCTTCAAACAACCTATCTTAGTTTGCTTTCTGTTGCTGTCATAAACATCATGACCAAAAGCGACTTGCAAAGGAAAGTGTTTATTTCATCTCATGGGTTACAGTCTATCATCAAGGGAAGCTAGGACAGGAGCTCAAGGTAGGAATCCAGAGGCAGAGACCATGGATGAATGCTGCTTACTGGCTTGCTCCCCCAGTTGCCTCAGTTAAGGATCTTATACAGCCCAGTCTAGAGATGACTCTGCCCACGTTGACTGGAATCTCCTACATCAACTAACAATGAAGAAAATGCCTCACAGACATGACGACAGGCTAATATGAGATATCCTATTCCCAGGTTACATGGAGCTGTGCGTAGTTGACAGCTGCAGTTCACTATGGCACACCCCAACCACAGGAACAGAGAAAAAGGGAAACTTAGTTTATAACTGAGACAAATTCTTGTGAAGAAAGGGAGAGAATTCTCACTAGACAGAACAACAGACATTTCTGCTTAAGGCTGGGGCATGGTAATCAACTTCACACCTCAGATGCCTGATTGGATGGAAGGCACCCTGGTATTATACATTCCACAAAGAAAAAAAATGTGGCCAATTAAACCATGACCTCATGATTTCCTTCAATTAGAATCTTTATACTGATCAGAAACAATTATTCTAGATATATTTAGACACAGCTTTTAAAAATCAGATACCATCGTAAGGTGAATGTGAGAAAGAAAATGTAAGACAAATCAATTAACTAAAGCAATTCTAAAACTTTTTTGTGTGTTTAGAGTGTTGCAACAAAAGGAAGTTAAAGACCTGGCAGAGTATGGAGAAGCCAGAACAATGGCTATCGGGAACACACAGTCAAGGGATGTGTTGTGAAGAATCTTGGCAATGCTGAAGGGAATAAGCAGGAAGAGGATGAAGGAGAAGCCGGCTTCAGTAGCAGGGGCAGAAGGAACGCCATTTAAAAATTAAAAGAATATTTTATGTATTATGTTTTATTTTATGTGTATGAGTGTTTTGCCTGCTTGTATGTAAGTGCACCCATGTCCTGCGATGCCCACAGAGGTCAGAAGAGGGCACTGGATTCTCTTTGAACTGGAGATATGGATGGTTGTTAGCTGCCATGTGGGTCCTGCAAGGGACCTAACTGTGGAGCCATCTCTCCAGCCCTAGGAAATCCATGTTAGTTTGTTTGTTTTCTCATCCTATGACAGAATACACGAATGAAACAATTTGAAGGAGGAAAGCTTTACTTTTGGCTTAGGGTTTCAAAGGGTTTTAGACCATGGTAGCAGGTGCAGCTCCACCATGGGCACAAGAGTGTGAGGCAGAGCCCACACTGCAACCAAGGAAGGGTTATAGGCTTCAAAGTCCTGCCCTAAGAGTCTTAACTTGTCCTAGTCAGGTGACAGCTCCTAAAGGCTCTGTATCCTTAAAAGTAGTACACGAGCTAGAGACTGAGTGTTGAAAACATGAGCCTGTACAGTCATTTCAGATGGAAATCATAACATTCTGCCTCTGGCCTTCAAAGGCTCATAGTCATTTCATAACACAAAATACATTCAGTGGAACTTCAAGAGTCTCCAAAGTCTTAAGAGTCTCAAGACTGTTTAAAACTCCAAGGTTCCTTCTGAGACTCAAGACACTCTTAGCTGTCAGTGCCTGGCAAACACATACTGTAGCCAGCTCTTCTGCGAGGTGGTGGTTTTTTTTTCTTAAAGTGACACTTTCTGTTTCCTAGTGTCTTGGCACCACTATTTTGAGAGTATTTGATAGATTATTCTGCTCTACCTCATTTGTGTTGTTTCAATAAAGGATTTTCCCTCCACTGTGCTTTGGTGATGATTCTGTGATCTTTATAGAAACTCTTGCTATACATTGTTCTATTTTGTTTCTCCATTGCTGTGACAAAATACTCTGACCAATACCAACTTGGGGAGGAAAGAATTTATTTAAGGCTTACATCTCCCGGGTCACAGTTCATCAGGGAGCCCAAGGTAGGAACTCAGGGCAGGGACCTGGAAGTAGGAGCTGGAGCACAGGCCACAGAGGAATGCTGCTTACTAGCTTGCTCCTCCGGCCCCTGCTCAACCTGCTCTCTTATACAACACAGGCCCACCTGCCCAGGGGTGGGACAGCCCACAATAGGCTGGGCCTTCCCACATCACTCAACAATCAAGAAAATACTCCACAGACATGGTGACAGGCCAGTTCAATGGAGGCAATTGCCCAACTGAGGTTCCCTCAACCCAGGTTTGTTAAGTTGACACTAAAGCTATCCAGCACATACATGGATGTAGTGTGTCCTTTCCACAGCAGTTATATCTGTATGAGGAGACATGATCTACTCTGTCTTTTTCTAGAACTTTCCTGTGCATCTGGCACCATTCTACTGACTTTTTCATTCCCAAGTTTTGAAGAAAGAAGGCTTTGTGATAAGTTGATTCAGAAAACAGACTTTAGGAAATTCCCAAATTCATGTAAGTTTCCTAACAACTTTTGAGTATTTTTTAAAAATTCTGTTTAGATTGTCTCTTGGAAAACTTAATTAGCTCTTGACCCTGTCTCAAAAAGACAAAACAAGCAAGAAAACAAAGAACTTAATTAGTTCTCACTCCAATTTAAGTATCCAATACTTAAATACTAGTTTACTGTTTCTTTAGTGTTTTACTCTTGATGATGGTGATGATGGTGATGATGATGATGGTGGTGGTGGTGGTGATGGTGATGATGATGGTGGTGGTGGTGGTGGTGGTGGTGATGGTGATGATGATGATGATGATGGTGGTGGTGGTGGTGGTGGTGGTGATGGTGATGGTGATGATGATGGTGATGATGATGATGATGATGGTGGTGGTGGTGGTGGTGGTGATGGTGATGATGGTGGTGGTGGTGGTGATGATGCGGGTGGTGAGGGTGGTGATGGTGATGATGATGGTGATGATGATGATGATGATGCTGGTGGTGGTGGTGGTGGTGATGGTGATGATGATGCTGATGATGGTGGTGGTGGTGGTGGTGATGATGATGATGGTGGTGGTGATGGTGATGATGGTGGGGGTGGTGGTGGTGATGATGATGATGGTGGTGGTGATGGTGATGATGGTGGGGGTGGTGGTGGTGATGATGATGATGGTGGTGGTGATGGTGATGATGGTGGGGGTGGTGGTGGTGATGATGATGATGGTGGTGGTGATGGTGATGATGGTGGGGGTGGTGGTGGTGATGATGATGATGGTGGTGGTGATGGTGATGATGGTGGGGGTGGTGGTGGTGATGATGATGATGGTGGTGGTGATGGTGATGATGGTGGGGGTGGTGGTGGTGATGATGATGATGGTGGTGGTGATGGTGATGATGGTGGGGGTGGTGGTGGTGATGATGATGATGGTGGTGGTGATGGTGATGATGGTGGGGGTGGTGGTGGTGATGATGATGATGGTGGTGGTGATGGTGATGATGGTGGGGGTGGTGGTGGTGATGATGATGATGGTGGTGGTGGTGATGGTGATGATGATGATGGTGGTGGTGGTGATGGTGATGATGATGGTGATGATGATGGTGGTGGTGGTGATGGTGATGGTGGTGGTGATGGTGATGATGATGGTGGTGATAATGGTGACGATGATGGTCATGATGATGATGGTCATGATGGTAGTGATGGTAATGATGATGGTGATGATGATGGTGGTGATGGTGATGGTGGTGGTGATGGTGATGATGATGATGATAATAACAAAAAATTTTGAGACAGTGGCCTGAACCTGCTCTGTACTCGCTGAAAATAATAGTAATAATGGTAGCAATAATAATCATGAAGTTTAGAGTTTGTTCTAACATATGAATAAGACTATCAATATTCTTTTCCAGATGGATTCCCAAGACTCAAAATGCCTTTTCTGAAAAGAGGCACTGCTTATTTCTTGGCATGGACACAGAAATATAAAATCAAATATATTTGTTTAAGAAAGCTGAAAGTGATCTAGAAACATATACATACAAATATAATGATGATGGTGGTGGTGGTGGTGGTGATGGTGATGATGATGATGATGGTGGTGGTGGTGGTGGTGGTGATGATGATGATGATGATGATCGTGGTGGTGGTGGTGGTGATGATGAGGATAATGATGATGACAAAAACAATTAACTTCTCTGAGCCTTTTTATAAGTATTTAACTCCCATTTGTCTATTACAAACATCTCTGAAACAGGTGGCAAAACATTACCCACTTCAGAGAGGTAACAAAGGCACAGAGGTATGCAGTGAGGACCCACTGTATCTCATGTAGCAAAGTAATGGCAAATTCAAGGATAGAATTAGTCATGTGGGCCCAATGAGTATACTTCTAATGTGCAAGCAATGTTTTCTTGTGAATTATAGGAATCTTTGACCTGTGCACTAGCTTTAAAAGTAAAACTGTGCATCATTTATGCTATTACCCCCCTGCCTCCCCTGGGTCTCCATACTTACCGTGCAGCCTTAGTCCTCACACGAAGTCACATACTGAGAAGAAAAGGGAAAAAGTCATCTTCTCAGCTCTACTTGGGGTTATTTTGTTCCCCAAGGGTGTTGCTTCAATGCTCCTGACCCGGTCTGCTGGCTTGTCCTGTTTCTCTCTCCGCTTTCAGAACCCCAAAGCATAGTAGTCTTCTGTGGTTCCTGTCTTTGCATCTGTACATGCATCATAAGCTGGTCTGCTCTTGGAAACATACCCCTGCATCAGCCTCTTCTGATTACTCCCAGGCTCATCCACAAGCCAAAGCATCTTCCCTGTCCCCCTGCCTGCTCTTCCCTCTCCCATTTCCTACTGGTAACACAATCAAAATGGGATTTTTAGATTTTCTATTTCCTGCCTTTGTCAGTTACAGGAGCATATAATGCTGTTTCAACTTTCATCCGATGAAAATAGTGTTGCTTGACTCCTCACTCCATAAAAGAACATTAGCAAGAGGAGGGCATTAGAACTTCTATTTCCTTCTCCTTTCTATCACTTCCCTGTAAGTCACCTTCATAGTACACTGTCACAATTAAGAACGCTGACAGATGATTCCATAACCACAATTAAGCATTTTTAAACTTTTCTTTCTATTCAATTTATGAATTGAGGCTGAACATCTCTTTGGCATGATCAACTAAACAAATATTACTCTTTGTGAGCTTTGTCCTATGATTACATTTCCTTTCTTATACAAACTTCTTTCCTGGAAGTTGTAATTGCTATCTTCTTATACTGATTCTGATCCTTTTTAAATGGCTTCATGTGTCTAAACTCTGCATTATGTCAACCATTCTATCAAGTCTCATTTTCCTAGTAGAAATTTTCCTCCTGGTGCTCACTGCTGGGTGCCCCCCCCCATCATAGGTGGCCCTCTGAGTGTGCACTCAGCCTCCAGCAGCCTGCACAGCCTCTTAACCATCATCTCCAGAGATGAAGGAAACACTCCGTTCTGGTTTAAATGTAAAATGTCCTCCTTAGGCTCTCCAGTTTGAACATTTGTTCCTCAGCTAGTGGCACCATTTTGAAAGCTTGTGGAATGTTTGGGAGGAGGAGCCTAGCTGGAGGAAATGATTCTATGCGGGATGGGCCATGATAGTTACAGTCCAGCCTACTTCCTGCCCCATCTCTGCTTCCTGGTTCATGGAGCTGAAAAACCAGCAGCCTCCTACTCCTGCTACCACAAATGTGCACCAGTTCCCCAGCCAAGTCTTCAAGTGCTGTGATACACTGTACCTTCAAACCATGAGCCACAGTAACTGCTTTCTCTCTGAAGTTGCGCCTCATCAGGTATATGGTCACATCGACAAGAAAAGTGACTCACACATGTGCCATTCTGGGCTCAGCATTCAGTCACTTGTTAAAGCTTGAGTTTTCTTCTGGAAAAATATCCTTTTCCCACTACAGTGCTATGTCATTCCCAACACTGCCGCTATGAACATGGGCTAAAATGACAGAGTTCAGGGCCTGGGAGAATCTAACTGGAAAACTCAGAACAGGTCATCTTATCTATCCATCTCTTATAGATGCTTACTAATGAATATCCACCTGACATAAATATCTTTACACACCTTTCCCAGTCTCCCTGGTTACTGATCTTTCATTATTATTAATTTCCTCAAATCAGAAATTCAGGCAATCTCATAAATCAGTTTAAGCTTGTGGCTTGGGCCTGTCTCCTCCCCAGCAGTGTACACACTAGATTTTCTAATTTTCTTTGCAATTCTCTTTCAGGAGCAGAATTTCAGTCTAGCTTGTGGCAATAAAATATAACCTGCGCAGAATGTTTTTTTTTTTCTTCTGTCAACTTATGGAGGGGAATGAATCACTAACATACAGGTGGAACGGAACAGAAATTCAGTAAAGCTGAAACAGGCATCATAGCAATCTGAGCCAGGGGTGACACAGCTTGGAATAGCAGGATTATCTTCAGGCTGAATTTGTGTATCTGCAGAACATAGTGACTCAGTGTCACGGGATGAGAAAATGCTGAGTTTTACTAGGCGAGCAGCTGATTTCTAAAGTACAACCGTCACCCGTATTAGAGGAGACAACTTGGTTCCAGATGCAAAGGTCCTTCTCAGGCTTTGTCTGTAGGAGCCCATAGAGATTTCCACATAGCATTTTAATTTTCCACTGGGTATCGTCTGCTTTGTTTGTGCTGGATCTTTTTTCTTCTTTTACTAATTTAAATTTTTTAGGATATATTGAGTTTTGAAATTTTAAAATTTTTATTTATTTTTTTTTACTGTGTATGAGTGTTTTGCCTATACGAATGTCAGTGTACCTATGTGTCCAATGCCCAGGAGGCCAGAATAGGGTGTCATATCCCCTAGACCTGGAGTTATAGACCATTTGTTAGTTATCATGTGGGTGTTGGGAACAGAACCAAGGCTCTCTGTAAGAGCAGCCAATGCTCTTAACCACTGAGCAATCTCTCCATCCCCTCCTCTTTTATTGACTGGGAATTTAATACATGCTTATATGTTTTGATCAAATCCACCTCCCAATCCTTCTCCTCCAGTCCCTTCCTTCTCCCCGTCACCATGGTTCTCTCCTAATTTTGTGTGTTCTTTTTTGAAATCCACTGAGCCCTCTTAGTGCTGCCAGTATATGTCTGGGTATAGGACTATTTGCTGGAGCAGTGTTAGCCTTTCAATATCTATATCCTTGAAGAAAACTGACTCTCCTCCAAATAATTGTCAGTTTCCAATAGCTCCTCTGCTATGAGTGGAATGTGTCATCATTTCCACCCTCTTTCCATGCTGGGATGCTGTATGGCTTGATCTTGGGCAGGTCTTGTGCATGCTGTCACAATTGTGAGTTCATATGTGCGACTTCCCTGTTGGGTTCAGGAAACAGTGTTATGGTACAGTCATCCACTGCCTCTGGCTCTTACAATCTTTCCCTCTTTCACAATGATCCCTTAGTCGTGGGTAGAGAGGATGTGATACAGAGGATCCATTTAGGGACAAGAACTTCTCAGTCTCTAACAATTGTGGATCTCTGTGTTAATCACCATGTAAGGCAAAAAGAAGCTTAGAGTTGAGAGATGCTCTAACCTAAGGGTATAACAATACATCATTAGGAGTCAGCTTAATCCTACATCCTTTTAGAAGAATATTAGTAAGTTCTCCCATAGGGCTTTTGACATGTCTAACCACAGGTTCTTGGCCCCCATGATAGTTCCAGGTATGGGTTTCATTCTGTGGAGGCAGGCCATAAATCCAATCATAAAGTGGTCGGTAACTCCCATGATATCCATGCCACTATTGCACCAGTGGGCATATCTTGCCATGCAAGTTGTTATTGTAGCTTTCAGGGTTCACAGCTTTGGGCAAGGTGGCTGATTACTTTTCTCCTCTGGTTGCTCATAATACCTTGCAGCATTGTGAAAGCTAGCTAGTAGAGATGAAGCTTTGAGGTCAGTACCAGCTTGATTTCTGTGTTGTATGACTCATGTATGTGATATGTTCAACAATAGGGTTTTACCACTAAGTTCTGGAGGGTAACCAAAAGTAATGGCAAAGCATGTAGGTTCTATGGAACCCTACTGATCAACAATTCCAAAAGATGTTAACCCTTTCTTGGCACTGGGCTTTTTTATTTGATAGCCAACAGCTTCTAGAAGAGGCTTTGTCCCCCTATCATAGGGTAACTCTATTTAACATATGCATATATGTTAGGAAGTTTCTACAGTAGTAGGTTTCCATATGGCTTTTTCAAAGGTCTTTATTATTGTTCATTATCCTTCCCCACACTCCCTCTTCTATCCTGCCTTCCCACCCTGAAGGCCTTACTCCTTGTTTCTCCATTATTCCCCATCGCCCCTTTATACCCACCTGCATTCTATTTCCCTTCCCTTGAAAGGCTCCCTCCTTGATACCTTACTAGTTTGTCAAATCCACTTTTAAAAATGATTTTATTTTCATTTATGTGTATGTGTGTGTCTCTGTGTGTGCCTCATATATATTCAAGTGTCCACTAAAGCCAGAAAAGATCATTGGATCTCTGGAAATGCAGTTCTAGGTGATTGTGAACTGCCCAACATGGGTACTGAGTACCAACCTGAGGTCTCCTACAAGAGCAGCAACTGCTGAGCCATATCCCCAGTCCCAGTTTGCTGCATCTTCAGGATCAAATAACTAAAGGACTTACCCCACAACTAGTGAAAAGTCTTTCCTTGCTCTAGGCGTAAACTTCTCCAAAGTTAACCATTCTTACTTCCAATAAAAAAATAATAGTGTTTGGCATTTAATTCTGTTTGTTTAACTAAGAAGACTTGTATTCTAATATCAGGAATTCACATCAACATTCAAGAGATTATGTAACTAAATCAGTTGATTAGCACTTTAATATACCACCCATCTACTTAATTTCATCATGACTAATTAATGTCTTCTGCTCCTGTCATCTATACTGCCATGCCATGTTCATGGCTTTGTCACTCATCCACTGCCATAAAGCCTTTGCCACTTGGAAAGAATGAACACTGAGTCATGAAACCCATTTCTATGACTGTCATCCCCAGCCACATAGCAGTTACTCCAGAGCTTCCCAAAGGTGTAATGTTTCTCCCAGTTATATATTTCCCATCATCTTAGTAAACAAAATGTCTTCTCAACCTGCCTTTGGACCTATAGAAGTAGGGGGAACATGGCTTATAACCACCTACCACACTTGGCCATTCCTCTAAGAGTTTAGATTCTTTTCTGCACAGCACTTCGGTACTAGAACCATAGCCATATTAGGTTTAGCAAACTCAAAGTCTAGAGTTCAATTAGTTGAGCAAACAAGCTACTTCATCTACTTTCTGGAGGAGAAAGTAACACACAAAACTCAGATGTTCAGGAAAGTGTAAGCAAAAGAGCATATGGGAACTGATCCAAACTTACATTGCTCCTATTGTCTGGAAAATCTTTGAATCCAGTCTCCCAGATATTTCCTGGTGTCTGTTGGTACAAATTTGCATGACTTAGCAATATTTTGTGTGTATGTCTTTTCCCAGATAAAACTTCACTACTTCCCAAATTTATAAAAAGCTCCACCTAGAAAGGATAGGACATGTGGACATGGAGACGTCACAGCTACTGATAAGTCCACACAGCCAGACTTTCTCAGGTGAGATTTCACATGGCTTTTAAGAGGACACTGGCCTCCTACGAGAGCAGTAAATCTGATGCAAAGTGAGTCTCAATGCAGTTGGGTTTTCCAGACTCCAGATTTCATCCTGGTCCTGAGTCACAAGGCCCAACCCCTTTCTAATCTTATTACTTGCCTTACTTAACAAAAGTGGCAAAGCTGTGAATTCAGCTTCCTTCATCAATATGCAACCAGTGCAACGCAATGCTTGTGTTAAGGCTAATGCTTATGTGAAGAGGGGGCTGGGGAGAGAGCTCAGTTGATAAAGTACTTGCCTCTTAATCACGAGGATCTGAGTTTTAGCTCCAGAACCCACATTAATAAAAAACTGTGAGTGGGGGTGTGCCCCTGTAATCCTAACTCCAAGGAAGCATAGACAAGTGGATCCCTGGATCTCACTGGTCAGTCGCCTAGACTACTAGACTGCTTGGTGAGTTTCAGGCCAGTGAGGGACTCTTCCTCAAAAAACATGATAAATGGTGACTGGATCAGTGCCAGAGGTTGTTCTCTGACTTCTACACACCTTCACACTAGTACACACACACACACACACACACACACACACACATACACACACACACAAAATGAAAATAAAAGAAGCCTTAAGATGTGGTACACATTGGCTGTGCATAATAAAACATTCTTAAAGACACTGAGAAAAATCTTTCATGTCTGATTTACAGCTTGAGTTGGGAGTGCGGAGCCCTGACCCTATCTTTCTCTTTAAAATCACCACAACAGTCAGAATACAGCCACAGTTTTTAGAATTCTTCATACATGACCCCATAGAAAATCAGAGAAGATAAGGCACCTGCTTTTTTCTCAAGGCTTTGCTTTCAGGACATATTTTCATCTCCCGTTAATATTGTCTCTCGGGATATTAAGATGTGTCTCTTCCTTCACTCACTAAGTGTTTGGAATATATAAATTTGATTAAACCTATTAAACATATTTCAAGTCTATTAAAGAATATTATTAATACACATTCAATAACTTAATTTAATTCTTAGCAAGGAATTAATTTTAAAATAGTAACCTGAAAGTTATTAACTCTCTGAGTTATGTAAATTTGTTTAGTATGAAAATTCTTAGAATGTTCATATACTGAAGTCCAAAGTCTATACCCAATCTATGTCCCCAGATGAGTTCCTTGAAGTGTGTTCCCCAGGACGTGCTTTAGAAATGCCACCTCAAGCCCTATACCACCTTCTTATAGCTCTTTATTAAATGCTTGGAATTTCCTCCTGTATAGTTTTCCGTTGCCAAGCAGCAAATTATGACAAATTGAATAGGTTAAAGAAAGCCCCATGTATCCCAGACTTTGTGCTGGAAGGCCTGGTACCTTTGCTGAGCTCACAGCTTCATTTCTCCTAAGGCTATGATCTCATACTGCTGGGCTTTGGTGCCATCTGAGAGCCAAATGGCACAAGATCCTCTTCTGTTGGCAGAATTCAGGACTTGGGAAGTGAGCAGGGGTCTTCTGACTGCTGCTGATTACTTCCTTAGGGTGGAAGCTCCTAAAAATTTAGTTCCATTTTCCATACTGTGAGCTCCCAGGCTCAGCTTCTTCAAACCCAGCAGGAAGCTAGAACCCCCAAAGATGATTACTACCAGGTCAGTTACAGAAAATGTATTCATTCACACTAAGCACACATATCCATCACCTTCTGCCTGTGCTTTGGTTAGAAGGAAGCCACAGTTCTCCTGTCATGCAGCACATGTGTACACTCAAGAGAGGGGATTTCCTAGTATAGCACATAGCAGGATTGCTGGGAGCCACCTTGCAAGTCTGTCTGCCACACTTCTCTTTGAATAGCCTTTTGTTTCTTCTGGTCCCAGCCTGTTGATTACCTCACTCAGGTCTGTGGGTGCTGCACAGCCTAGTACCCTATATTCTGCAACTTGGATCGTTCAAGGAAACATATAAATAGATGTTACCATATCATGGCCAATTCAATAGACTAGCTTTATTTTAATTTAGTTTTGCAATGGCCTATTACTTACTATTTACTGCCCCAAATTTGCTGCTTCAATACAAAACTTTCCTGAGAAGGCATGAGAATCAAGACAACAATATAAAATTGGGAGAGTGACTGTGTCATGGGAGAATTTAGGATATGTGAAATTTTGCATTTTTAAGCAAAAAGAACTTTCTAGAACCCCACCCTTTACCAAGGTTTCCCTTTATAGCTCAGTTTGTGCTCTCTATGGGACAAAGAAAGACAGCTATCAATAGTTCAATTTTCTTTTCAATATTTCTAGGTGGTATCTCCCAATACAATATGACAACACATTTTTAAAATTCAAGGATAGCTTCTCTCATCTGGTTCTGTTTCTAGATGGCCTTGCCACGTCATCATTTGTCAGAGCCCAGGGAGTATAATTTTTAGTAGTGAGCAAATATAATTGTTCAGGTAAGTCAGATGCCAAAAACATAGTGCACAGCAAAGCCAAAAGTGCACGGCTTGTGGTTATCCATGCCTCCGTGATGTTTCAAGCCTCTCTTCCCCACTGGCATAGATAATTAAGAGCTATTAGAACTTGTTGGCAACTGATGCATGAAAAATCCAAAACATAACATTCAATAGCTTCATACTTTACGAACATTCTAACTAATTTGCTTTATCATCATTCCAAGATGTGTCCCTTCCGGTTTGATTTGTGTAACCTGGAACAAAGTGGTCCATTTGGCTCTGTCTCGTCTTCTTTTGGCTCATAAAATCATGGCACAACAACACAACTGAGTACCATTTGGAGGAGAAAAATTGTGCTGCCAACTTCTGCTAATAATACAATTTCTCTTCCCCACTGGACTGCTAATTATCCTCCAGATAGAACCAGAGAAGCAAAGAGATAGTCATCATTTTTATAAACTTTTTAAAACCTACAACTTTTTAAAACAATAAAGACATTCTCAAGCTTTGACGAAGAAAACTGGTTTTGATCCAAAAGCTGATATTAAAGTTGTTTGTCTAGAGAAGTCAATGTATTTTACCACAATGTATTTCTTCACAGCATGGCCAGATTCCCAGTAAAGGAAGGATTTTTTCCCTTCTAGCCAGTTTCAACCATTGCACAGTGTTTTAGTTTCATTTCTGTTGCTGTGATAAAATACTCAGACCAGAAGCAACTTACAAGAGAAAGGTATTTATTTCAGCTTATAATTCCAGATTACTATTTGAAATTATGGCATCTGGACTTGTGGGGAAGTAAAGCCTGGAATTTCAAATGGCTAAGCATATCACATCCACAATCAAGAGCAGAGGGGATTGAACTCACCCTTGCTTGGTTATACTGAACTCTATTTTTGCATTCTTATATAGTTCAGAACCTGCTGCCTAGGGAGTGGTGTCACCCACAGTGGAATAGGAATTCCTTCTTCAGTTAACTTAATATGACAGTCCCATACAGACATGCCCACAGGCCAGCCCTATGTAAACCATCCCCCAATGAGACTCTCTTCCCAAGTGATTCTAGATTGTGTCAAGTTGACAGTTAAAGTCAACTGGTACTCAGAGGTTGGGAAACTTTTCTGCAGATACACAGACAGTACATACTTTAGCCTTTACAGGTTATAGAGTTTCTGCCACAGCCAACCAAATTCACTTTTGTAATTTGAACACAGCCATAGATGGTGTATAAATTATTGTAGCTATGTTTCAATCAACCTTTATGACATTGCAGTTTGAATTTTCATAATTTTCATCTGCCACAAAACGTTATTTATCTCTTTTATAGCCTAAATTAGCAATTTTCTTGCCACTGTGATAAACAAAACTGGAAAGAATCAAAGTGGAAAGTATTTACTTTCGTTCATCATTTGAGGGTTCAGTCCATCATGACAAGGAAGGCTGGGGCATCTGGGTCTATCCAGCTGGTGCTTGTGTTTATTGGTTGAATTGTCTAGGCAGTGAGGAGAGAGAGGCTGGGGTGGGAGTGCAACAAGGCTGTAACCCTCAAGTACTCATAAGCAAGTCCCACTTCCTAAAGATTCCACGACCTCCCAAACAACACCACCAGCCAAGGACCAAGTGTCAAACATGAGTCTGCAGAGGACATTTCATGTCCAAAACATAACACAGCCATTGTTAAATGTGGAACTCATTCTTAGGTCTACAGCTTTATGAAAATGGTTGTAGGTTGGCTGAAGGACATTTGCTGACCTTCAGCAGCTTTCTCCCAACTCTCTGATGCTATGGAATACATTCTAATTCAGTCCCAGGCCCTCTCCTGCTTCGTAGGCTTTGCATTGTCCTATTCTTGCTTTTCTCTCCCCATCATTCCACTGCAGTGATGCTCAGCCCACACCTGCAGCATCACAAGATGAACCAATGCTGGGTGTGTCTTCATCCCCAACCACAGTTGTTATTGCATGCTTGTACTGATTTATAAAAGCTTATCACAGCTATTATAAGCAATTAAGTTTATTCACGTAATAGCTTTCCACAATACTACAACCTTTGTCTGCTAGCTCTGGAGAAAGGTGGTCATGTTTCTATTGTGCTTTGGTCTATGTCCTATGCTAGAATAATGCATTCCTTAGAGTAGTTCTTAGTACCTGAGTGTGTTCTAAATCAATCAAAAATCTAGGTCTTCAATGGAAGCATCTTTTCTAGTTTCTTTCTGTTGCTGTTATAAAACAACTTGGGAAGGAAAAAGTTCATTTGGTTTATACTTCCACACTACAGTCCATTATTGAGGGGGGTCAGGGCAGGAGCTCAGCAGGATCTTGAAGAAGAAATCATGGAGGCTTCCTGCTTACTGGCTTGCTTTCCCTGGCTTGCTCAGTTACCATCTTTATACCATCCAGACCCATGTACCCAGGGATGGCACTACCCACTGTGGACTGGGCTCTCCTGCATCAATGAACAATTAAGTAAATGCCTCACAGACATAGTCAAAGGCCAAGGTGATGAAAGAATTCCTCAACTGAGGTTCTCTCTTCCCAGGTGACTCTAGTGTGTGTCAAGTTGACAAAACTAACCAGCACAGTGTCCTCACTTTATAGATAAATTCAGTGAGTAGTTAGCTCACTTGAGATGACAAGGAGACCAAGATGATTTTGGGTTGATTTCAACTTCCTAGATCTGTCCAGGTGTTTCTACTGCGTTAGAAGTTAAAAATGTGTATTAAAATATAATTTTTCATTGCAATAATTAAACCTATTTATGGCATCTAAAATAAAAAAGCAGTATACCAAACATAAAAACAATAGAACTTAGCTTTTGATCTATAAGGAGTCTTGTTTATCCTCATGCTTGGGAGGTTTTGCATTCTAGGCTTAAATAGATACGTCTCAAGCCAGGTGTGGTGGTGCACACCTTTAATCCCAGCATTCCAGAGGCAGAGGCAGGCAGATCTCTGTGACTTCAAAGCCACCCGGGTCTCCATACCTAAGGAGTCCAGGCCAGCTGTGGCTACAGGGATACCCTGTCTCAAAAAGACCTTGTCTCTTGCCCCTGTACCTAATTGGGAGAATCTCCTTCAATCTGTTTTATTTGTCCAAAGGGAGAATTTTCTTCTATTATTTCTTTGTCTATATTCTATCTATTGCTTTTTTTTCTTAAGTCGTATGGAGATCTCCTTAAAGTCCCCCAGCCTTGGTTATGATTTCTCTATTTTGTATGTTTTTCTATTATTTTGACTGATTTCCCCACTTTTGTCTTCCAAGTCACTAATTCAAGCCTGACAACATTTAGTTGAGCAGCTATTTAATTTAAAAATAAGATTTAAAAAGAAGCAACCAAAAGATGTACTTCCGTTTGTATTTGGTATTCATAGTGCTCTAATTACGTTTCTTAAGTTTCCATCTATCTCTTCTGTCAGCTCCAATGCATTAGAGAAGGACCCCACTTATTTGATTTCTGGACCTTACCCAAGTGGTAGCTCTGGTGCTTTAGATTCCTAAAAGTCTGCATCTTCTTTGGAATGAAAGGAGCAGCATGCTCCTGGGACTTTGCACAGAATGGAAACACAGCTCTTGCTGTTTCCCACATATTCTAGCTTTTTCTCTGCATAACTGCTGAGTGCTGCTCATTTCTAGGAGGACTTCAGTGACAGCTATACTCACAGAGCCTATGTCCCTTCGTTTCTGGAGGGATGAAGTGTCACTAGGGCCCAGCACCTTGTGTGGATCCCTGCCCTTTCTCACATACCACTCACACAGGCTAGTCGACATTTCTCCTCTCTTCCCAGAAGAAACTTACTCTTCTCTTACCAGCATCTTTCCCTGAGACCGAGAAGCAGCTTCTTATAGAGCTTCCTCAAAACAAGTGTGGTGTTGGGATGTAGGTCTCTGATAGGGTGAGTCCTGTGTATTCTTTTCCTTGTGATGTATTTGAAGCTGGTGCTGGGAATTTCTCTTCTTAGTAAACAGAATGACAGATTAAAACCTTTAAAATATGTCTTAGTGACGGCTGAAGGGACCAGTCTGCTCATTCCTATATCCTATTAAACCATGAGTCTGTGGCCATGGTTATAAATGGTGCCCAGTACTGGAAACAGATAGACTAGGACCTCCAAAGATCCTCTGAAAAGCAATTCTGTGCATCCTTCCACCCGAGCACATTGTACTGTTTTCGTATGGAGAGTATTCATTTGTTAAAAAGCACATTTTCAAAAATCTGCACAATATTACTTAAAATTGCCCTTTACAAAATGTTAATTTGTTTTAAAGAACCAAACATTTATTTTCTAACGTGGTATTTTAGTTAGTTAAAATCTTCTCTATGTCACAGGGACAGTGCACACAATAGCTTTCGTTAGGTGCCTGACTCTTCAGCTGTTTTTTTCTTGTTTTTCCCTCTGTCACATTCACAAACTAGTCTTTGTGATTTCATTATGTGTTTACAGCACTTTCCTTTCGCATCCCATTCCCTGAAATTCTTTTCTGCGTTGTCAGGGGCTGTGTGAATCTTTCGGTTTGCTTTGCTTCCTGCTTGTTGTTGGAGATGTCCAGTGGCAAGGCTTGTTAGAACTGAAAACACCTCCTTTTAAAATGATTCTTTCTCCGCAGACCATTTGACTACCTAAGTTGCAGGTTCAGCTAAATGTTTATAAAAACAAATATTGATGGGCATAAATACAAAGTTCAGGAGACAGTCCTTGAAAATAGCTCATAATACTTGATAAGATTTTCTCAGGTTTTGTAGGTAAGATCTGCTCTCTGTAAAGCAGTTTCTTCAAGGCTCACAATGGTCTTGACATATTTTGAGCAAAACACAGGGATACAGATTCCATTGCAAAACATGCCAGTCCCAAGAATTCTAGAGTTCTGTAGCAGATTTTATGCCTTTTGTATAAGAACAAAACACTAAAGTGCTGAACCAGCACAATTATATCATGGTTTTCTTCCATCTGAATTATTTTCCTCACCTAGAGTAAAACAAAAGAAAAATAAGGCAAAACCACACAGCTTTGACAGCAGTTTCTGAGCTTCTCCCAACCACCATCACTCTCCTTCCCTTGCTTATAAACCTACTCACAGATATTGAGCCGATGATGATGATGATGATTACTATTATTATTTTTGAGATAGTCTCTCAGTGGGAATCCCTGACTGTCCAGGAACTGGATATATAGATCGGGCTGGTCCTGAACTCACAGAGATCTGTCTGCCTCTGCCTTTATAGTGCTGGGATTAAAGCCTACCATGCCCAGCTTGGAGTGAGTGATTCTAATTAAGATGCAGCAGTGGTTGCTTAGACTGTCTTCTTAGCTCTGGTTGCCTGTATGAGAAGACAGAGTTCAGACTTTAATCCTTAAATACCTCAAAGGAAACTCTCTCTAAACAACTCCAAATAAAATGTTTACCAATAAATAAAGTCATCTTGTCAGCGTTAATATTGTACTATCCATATCAATAAATAATGTCAGAGGTTCAAGGGGAGGCTTTAGGAGCTGATAACATTGTTTCCAATATTTTGGGCCTTTTTCAACAAGTACAAGTTCACTGTTGCCTTTAATGGGCTGGAACCCAGACCTAGCACTGTCTTTCAGTCAGGGACACATTTGCTTCTCAAGGAATGTGGTAGTCTGTAGACAATTTTGGTTGCCACGAGGGAACAAGTATGAGTTCTGTGACATCTGGTAGGTAGAGGCCAATGACACTGATGACTGTCCTGTAAGGGTAAGGAGAACTCCACCTCAAAGAATGACTGAATCCAGGATGTCAACAATGCTGGGCTTGGCAAATACTGAATAAAGACTTTTTGTCAAGGAAAGGGACTGGAGGAGGAGAGATTTTCTCTGTCATGCGAGGCACTATGAAACCTAGTGACACTAAAAATCCCTAAGGACAGTCTTTAATCTCAACCTAAAAAGGAAAAACCAAGAATCTCAATATCCAGAAGAACTCATTTTAAGATTCAATGGGCCAACTTCCCAGTTGCCTGGAAAATTCTGTTTCCTGAACTTACGGCAATGGTGACAGTGTGTACAAGACTAACACAACCTCAAACTAGACAAAAACCCAGCGTAGAAGTAGAGAAATGGGTAAGAAGCCCCAACCTTAGCTGAGAAACTATTGGCAATCGATGACTACTCACAGAGGGACAGTTGGTTTTCTTTAAGGAAATGATGCTAGATAGGTTGACCAAGCTCCAGTGGATGGACTCACATGGAGGGATATTGGGGAAACAAACTTGGCTCTCTTGATAAGCCTTAACATATATGACAGAATGCATGAAAGCTGGTGGCGGGCTATGGCAGTACAGATAGGGGAGGGATTCTAAATATGATCAAGCTGTATTATATAAAAACTTTAAAAATTCAGTAAGAAAAATCTGGGGCTCTACCAACATAGTTCAGTTGGTAGAGTGCCATGCATGCAATGCCTTGAGTTTGTTTCTTAGCACCACATAAATCAGACATGGCAGTAAATGCCTATAATTCCATTATTCAAGAGGTCAAGGCAGGAAGTTCAGAGATTCAAGATCATCCCAGGCCAGACTGAGATAAATGACAGTAGTTTTTAGAAAATAAATAATAAATAAATAACAAGTAAATAAAATTATTAGAGTCAACTGGGGCATGGAGTAAAGAATTAAGGGGAATTAATCATCAACTTATGGTCAGAATAATGAATTAAGAGTCCCAGGGAACTTTGGGCAGGTAAAATCTGGTTGGGGAGTCAGTACCAATGAGAGAACCATCGACAAATATCTGAAACATTATTATTCATACGGACAGTGACATTTGTGCTGTTCACTAGTGTTGTGCACAAACTAGAATATGTACAAATTTGCATAGGCTAATGAGAAGACAAATAACGCAAATCCAATTCTTTTATTAAAAACAAGCACAAAGTGCTTGCATGTCTTGTTAACAGTGAACAACATTGAAATGAACTATAACATTACAGGTCTATAGTTAACTGTGTTCCCCCAAAGGTTACTGAAGCCTAGCTGCCAGCTCTGTTTGGAAACTGGGTCTTTGCAGATGGCCTTCACTTAAGAAACTGTTAGAGCAGTCCTTGTCCGAAATGACTAATGAAGGAAAGGAGAGAGAGAGAAAGAGAGAGCGCGCCCCGAAGAGGACACAGTGCACAGACTTGGGGAGGCAGTAGCCATACTTCCATGAGCTATAGTCACTTGAAGTCACAGAGGCTGGAAGAGGCAAGAAGTATCCTCTCCCCTGAGCCAGACCAGTGGAGCACTGTCCTCCAAAACCCTATTTGTGAATTCGAGCTTCTTCAAGTTTGACCACTGTTTTAAACCCTTTGATTTGTAGTATTGTGCTTCTGAAGCCCTCGGAAGAAGCTAAGATTGATTTATGTGAAATTATTTGGGAAAGGAGGTTGGGGAAGCAATTTTCCTACAGAATGGAAAAAAGAAAATTATCAATTAAATTGCTCAGTACTTTTCTCTCCTGGGAGAATGGCTCAAGTATAGTCTTGGGGACACACAACACCATCTCTTGGGCAGCCTTCCTAATTGCTTACACTGCTGAAAAAGTCCTTTTGATGCTTTTGAGAATAAAAGAAAAAATTAGAGTACCTACTAAGTTCAAAGCATGTGTTAGCTTTCTTGGGTAGAGAGCTATGTTCAAATAACCACAGTACAAGAATATGAAAAAGGGAGGAAAAAAAAAGAATCAAAATATTTATAAGCCCACACACTAGTATAAAAAAGGAACAGTTATATTTCTCAGAAATAATGATTACAAATCCATTTGGTGGGTATTATTTTATTTTCAAAAGTATAAGGCTGCCAATCCTTTTTTCAATAAAGATTTTATTCAGATTATTCACCTAAAATTATGTTGGGCTAAATTGCACCTATATTGTTAGTTTCTGTATTTTAGAAAATGTATATTTTTATATAGATAAAAGTTGCATTCTGTACTTAATTACAACCACTGATTTAGAAAGAAATAACGTAAATCTATGTTTATAACCAAACAGTCTGTTTTACATTGTGATCTTATAAAGATGCACAGGAGATTGCAAAGTAATTTGTGCACCCATTTAACTGTTCTTGATATGCTCTAAAGATATCTGATAAGATAACTTTACTTATTGAATATAAAAGTGTATGTAGCTTCATATTTATCTCTACACATATATTAATGACTATACCACATAATTCTATGTGGCTTATTTGGGTTTTGTGGGATGCCCATATAAGGAAATATTTGTCAGTCTTGACTTCTCCAGGTATTATTCATTGAGATGAAGGGATGAAGTGTATTTTGGGCTGGACGTGGTAGCACATGCCTTTAGTACCAGCACTCTGGAGGCAGAGGCAGGTAGATCGCTGTGAGTTCAAATCAAGGCCAGCCTGATCTATATATAGTGAGACTTTGTCTCAACTGCCCTCAAAACAAAACAAATAACAACGAAGAAACATAGAAACAAAGAAAGAAAAGCTTTTTGGATGAGTGTCACTATCATTTAAAAAATTATTGCTGTGGATAAAACAAACCATGGACATGCTAGTGAACCCTGTACTACTGACTTACAGCTTCAGTGCCACCTGGAGCTTAGCAAATGAACATAATGTTAATCAATATGGAAAAAACGCATAATTTTTACTATCTTAAGCACACAAAATTCCATAGGGATGGAACTAAATGTTATACTTATTGATTGTGCCAATAAAATATAGAACTTTGAGGGAAAAGACAAAGTAAAAAGATTAAACTCCTGGGAAGTTGTCGATAGCCACATGTTAGACCTCACAGAGGAAAGGAGCTGGGAAGGGCATATCGACTGCTATGGACGCTCAGCTCTTTTGTTGACAGGGCACAAGGGAACCCTGGTAAATCTGTGTTGGGGGTGAGCATCACCTCTGGCACCCAGTGCTCCTTTCTTCCCTGTTCTGAAATATGATACCAGTTTGGGCACTGACTTTTCTTCCTTTTCAATGCCTGAAAAGAGAGCAAATGAGACTGTGGGTGTGGTGGGGAACAGAGGCCAGAGCAGAGGCCAGGAGTGCTGGGGTTTCCTCCTGGATCCAGCCTGCAGAGAAAGAATAGCCAGTGTTCCCTCTATAAGTGTGTGTTGAAGTCTCAGTAACCGTGCATTCAGCCAATGGAATCCTAATTAACAGAGTTGATTTTGAGGACATTATTTTGAGGTCATGTGCTCAGGTAGTGCTGAAAGTTCATATTGATGCTTTGTGGGTGAAGCAGGAGCAGGAGACAGGGCTGCCAATGGGGATGGAGACAGCACTCCACAGTGAGGGAGTTTACACTGTTATTGTTTGACTTGCTGAGACAGAGATGACTAGCGAACATTCCTGACAGGAAAGTGGACATTAGAGGACAGGTCAGGATCTGAGGAAAAACTCGGAAGTTGCAAGCATGGACAAGATGCTTAAAGTCATGGGACTGGGTAAGCTCACAGAGTGAGCACCCCAAGTAGACTGAGCTTTGGGCTCACTGGACCATCTGAAAATTAAGAATGAAGAAGAAAGCCAGGAATTGCCAAAAGGGACTGCAGAGAGACGGGAGGCAAGTGGGAAAATCTGGCAGCCTGGAGGCCTGTTGAGAACAAGGGCTGATTGGCTGAGGTAACTGGTGTGATTTATCCACCATAATGATTGGGACTCTCCAAATTTCCATGTGTTTACCTTACCTAACAACTTAATTTTCATATGTTTTCATGATGATGGTGCTGCTGCTGCTGGTGGTGGTGGTGGTGGTGGTGGTGGTGGTGGTGTGTGTGTGTGTGTGTGTGTGTGTGTGTGTATGTGTGATGGGGACTGAACTGAGTTCTTCACAAATGTCTGTTCTACCATTGAGCTACCCTTCAGCCTAGTTTTCTGTTTGTTTGTTTAACATTTCTTCTGTATCAATATAGGTGCATGTAATGGACTCTCAGCTTTTCTTCATTTGAGAACTTTTGTTTAACCTACAGAGTCTCCATTTCACCTTCATTTTAAAGGTCACTTTTTTCTAGATGTGGTGATCTTGGATGATTTTAGAAATAGTCCTACGTTATGTTTTGTTGCTATGTGTTTTAACAGTGTTATCTGAAGGAAATACAGAGAGCATGCTGTTTTATAGTTACTCATATGCTGCTCACGCTCAGTGTTTCTCATCAACACAGTCCCCATGGCCTTCTGGGAACATTTTCTTCTCATCTGAAAAATGTATTCTCTCTCTCTCTCTCTCTCTCTCTCTCTCTGATACAGTGTATGTGTACGTGTAATGCCATTTTTATAATTTTAGTTTGACTAACTGATATCCCTGTCTTCACCTTAAGATCTGAGGGGAATGTTTCCTGACTATAGAGATTTTGATGGATAGATTCTTTTTTTGTCCTTCCTTGTATGAGTAGTGATTTAGTTCTGCATGCTTTTAAGATGTTTCTAATTTCATGGTTTTTTAATTTATTTCCTTTTATTTATTAGAGAGAGAGAGAAAAAACCCTTCATTAATTCATAGAGAAGGTGAAGACTATCATGAATGGGACAGGTTGAGTGCATGTTTTCTATAACAGAATCAGTCTTTCTTATATTCTTGGCAGAATGTATAACCTCCAGCTAATACTGAGAAAAGATCAGAAGAACTCCAATCAAGGGACTTTCTAAGAAATAACTAGCATGTAAGATCTGTAAGCATCAAGGTTCAGGAAGAACAGGAATGCTGCAGCGCTCCCCAGCGTAAAGGAGATGAAGGGCATACAGGCAGCCATTCAATGCTCCAGGCCCTTGTGAGAAAGAATCTGAGAATAGATGTTGGCAAGCCTTGGCACCCATTGTATAGTTTTGGATGTTACATTGTGGTTATGAGGGAGAATGATTTATCTCTCTGGAAACAGGCATGTGCTGTTCAGAGGTGATGAGGCTTCAAGTCAGCAATTAACACTAAATGATTGGGAATGTCTACTGTATGGCTCTTGCTACTGAGAGAGGCAGGAAGAACAATGAACATGCTCTGGGCAAATGAACTCTAGCTTTAACCACATGCCAGCTAGTAGGTCTGTGTATTTCCTTCTGCCCTCATCCTGTTCTCTCTCAACATCTTTATCATGAGCACCAGATTAAGGCACAAGACAAGAATGTTTGCAGCTTATCGTGGTGATTAGAACAGTTAAAACTGGTGGAATTTTAAACAGCCACCAAATGGCCTCGGATAGATCATCAAACCCTCAAGATTAGGGAATAAACAAAGAGAAGAGCTGTTACCAAGGAAAGAAATCTCCCATAAAATGCCTGCAGTAAGCCTTCATCATCAGCTCACAGGCCACAGGGCCAGTCAGAGCAAGATCACAGCTGACACTCTTAGTTTATAAAAAAAATCAGTAATTATAGGGAAGACCAAATTTTACTTTTTCTCTCATATGGCAGAACACTGATTTAAACATACATATGTACACATATTGCTTATGTGACCTGAAAATGTGGGGTGTCTATTTGGTCTAAGGAGGGAATCAGAGGAAAGCAGTAGGAGGGAATAAAAACAAGGTGCAATAATAACATATGTATTAAAATGTCAGATTTCTTTAAACAATAAATCACTGTGAAGGTCACACAACTGGCAGCATCTGATTCGATTCCTACCAGCTTTGCTACAGATAACATCTCTGACAGAGGTTTTGATAGTAGTTGTCTAGGTTAGTTTTGTTAAACCTTAAAGTTTTGTTAAAAACACTGTTAGGATCTAAAGATGGTTGTCTGGACCAGGATGAGATGCTGGGTGTTTCAGCCTCTGTAGTGAGCTTGGTTCGTTCACTCGCTTGACCTCAGGATCAGACTCTACTCCATACTGCATGTAGACAAGTTGATGATTTAAAATGTTTTATCCAAGATGATATTACAGGGAAAACCTGGCCTATTTACTGTCCTTTGGTGTGGGTGCGTTTCTTCTACCTTACCTTGTACTTTTGTCCCACAGTTTAAACTCTAAACTTATCTTTGGGCTTATGATAAGGCCCAGACTGTAAGCTTAGGACATTTGTGCAATATGATGTTGCCGACAAGAATGGGCTCAGCAGTACCAGGGTTAAGCTGACCCCAAGCAAATCTCAAGACCAGAAGCTTATACAAGGAAGTGTCTTTCAACAGTGTGCCCATGACCAGGGCAGAGTTGACTGAACATCAGCCTGCCTAAGTCAGTTACAAATGTGTGCTGCCCACTTTGTTCAGGGAGTAGCCAACAGGGAGCCGTCTAGACTTCCCTCACTCCTGCCCCTCCTTTAAGCAACCCTGGAGGCAGCCCTTCAGGCTCAAGCCCTTCTCTTCTTTGTTAAGATTTGCTTCAGTCTCTTCTGTTGCTTGCAAGGCCAAAGACACCATCATCTGGTTTCACAGCCATTCTGAAAATCTGTAATTGCACTGACGTCACAAAATGTTTTCCACAATTAAAAAATATATTTTGCTATAGTAACTTGAATCCTAAATTAAAGGGTTAGAATGCACTCTTGCATTAGGTAATTGGCTAAGAATTCACCACAGATGATTATACTTAAATTACCACACCACAGGTTTGAGTAAATTCTGTATGTTTTGATTAGTGAACTAGGCTCTTTGGTTTTGTCTTATATTTGATGGCAAAATGAGTATTTTAGTTCATTTGTTCAGGGGGCGAAACAAATCTGTAATGTTCATTTTTTAATCCAGCATATTAAGCAATGTTTCCTATTTATTGAAAGTCTACTTTATTATTGCTGTTGTGTGTGTGTGTGTGTGTGTGTGTGTGTGTGTGTGTATTTTCTTGTTTATCTTTTTAACCACTGAGCCATCTCTCCAGCCCCTTTTTTTTTTTTTTTTTGAGACAGGGTTTCCTTGTAGCTCCAGCTGGTCTGGGACTTGCTGTATAGTCCAGACTGAACTAGGTCTCATGGAGATCTGCCTGCCTTTGCCTCCTGAGAGCTGGGATTAAAGACATGAGTCAAGCCCGGCCCTTTCTATGTTTTTAATAGTATTTTTGTTCCATAGTTTTATTTAGCAGTGGAGACAATCAGACCTTTGAATTCCTCTCCTTCCAAGCAGGTAAGCAACAAATGTGTGAATTTTGTATAATTACCATGGTGGGCTATCATTTAGCTGCAAACATGGCAGGCTAGTAAGTGTGGCTGATTTAAGTGTTTAATTATCTAATTCTGGGAAATAGTAAGAATAAATTTTTATTGCCAGGCATGGTGGTGCATACCTTTAATCCCAGCATTTGGGAGGCAGGGACAGGTGGATCTTTGTGAGTTCGAGGCCAGCCTGGTCTACATAGTGAGTTCTAGGACAGCTGGGGCTGCAGGGAGACCCTGTCTCAAAAAGACAAAATTAAATAAATAAATAAATAAATAAATAAATAAATAAATAATAAATTTCTATTAACTGAGTTTTTATCTGCTAAATAAAATTAAATTACCATTAGCAAACTGCAGAGTCTTTTCAGCATACTCTGAAATGCAGATATTCTATTAAGTGGAAATATATTAATGCTAATCTGGAAATTGAGTTTTAATCTTCCTTAATGACGACTATAGGTTGATCATTTAATGTTCCCAGCTTATTCCTCATCTCAATTAATATTCAACAATTTAACTATAATGCCAGCAATATAGTGACTATTTCTAAGTGAGATTTCTCTTGTTGTTGAGACATCACATATCACTGGAGCGTCTAACTGGCTTTGTAGCTGAGGATGACCTTGAACTTGTGATCCTCCTGCTTCCATCCACTGAATACAGGGAGTACAAGTGTACACCATCATAGTTAGCATACAAGGTGCTGGGAATCAGGACTCAGAGTTTCCTGCATGCTAGACAGGCATACTCTCAAATGAGCTAGACCTCCAACCCTTCTGGTGAGGTTTTTTTTGTTTGCTTTTTGTATATTTATTTGTTTTTTTCCTCTTTGTTTAGTTTTGGGTTGCTGAGGATAGAGCCCAGGGCCTTATGTATGTTAGGCAGACACTGTAGCACTGAGCTATACCCCAGCCCTCTAGCGAGTTCTTACTCAGTATATGAGCCACAGATAAACCTGGCTGTTTCATAATAGTCTCATCACCACACTGTATAACGCAAACAATTTATAATTTTTGCACATAAAACCTTGTAGACATTTAAAATATATGTAATTTTGGTTTATTCGCAGAAAGTGTAATAAAGGCCAGGATGGTCTATGATGCCCAGAATCCCCTTAATGCTCACATAATGAACTTAAAGCTAACTAGCAACCAGGGATTGGCAAGGTCAAATATCCAGTGTTTCCATCCTCAAAACAGGGCCCAGAACACACACTTTAATATTATATATCTTGCTATACTGTTTTCTGGAAGTTGAGGAAAAATAAGACCAAATGATCATTTAGAAAAATTAAACATTTTTAAGCACTGTGGACTAAAAACTAGGACCTTGTCATGCTAGATAAGTGTGCCACCACTGAGCTAATTCTCAGCCCCCCCCATCTTTAAAAAAACTCTGAGGGGCTGGAGAGATGATTGGAGAGATTGCTCAGTAGTTAAGAGCACTGGCTGCTCTTGCAGAGGAGGACCTGGGTTCAGTTCCTAATGGCCAACAACCATTTGCAACTTCAGGTCCAGGCATTTCAGGACAAGGATGCATGGGTGCACTTGCATATATGCAGGCAATACACTCATACATTTCATACATGTATGATAAAAAATAATACAATTTAAAAAATTGAGGCGGGGTCTCACTGAGTTATCCAAGTTATTTTTGGCTTTTTGAGGCCCAGGCTGGCTTTGAACTCATGATCCTTCTACTTAGATGATATTTTACGTGTGCACTACATGGGCTGGTTAAATATTTCTCTGATACATAGAATTTTAGGGGTTATAGATGTATATCAATTGTTACAGTACTTGTCTAGCATTCATGAGACCCTGTGTTTGAGCCCCAACAACAGCAAAGAAAATACTATTAATAATTAAAAATCGGATTTTATACACTGGCAAGGAGTTTTCATTGACATGTGTGGATTATGGGAAACTATACAACCTACTCCACAAATCACCATTGTTGACACAAAGCTGCAGACAGTATGACATTTTTACAGACACCCCTAGGGTTTTTAAGTTCTTGTTAGCTTCATGGATGTATCCTCTTCTAAGATACTTCCTTCTGGAGAACATCTCTACCAAATTTGAGGGAATGGATTCTGCACACTAAATTCTTGGAAGCCACTTGGCACAAAGGTTCTTTGTTTCCTAAGATTCTGTCTTTTTTTCTTTCTTTCTTTCTTTCTTTCTTTCTTTCTTTCTTTCTTTCTTTCTTTCTTTCTTTCTTTCTTTCTTTTTCTTTCCTTCCTTCCTTCCTTCCTTCCTTCCTTCCTTCCTTTCTTTCTTTCTTTCTTTCTTGTGTGTGTGTGTGTGTGTGTGTGTGTGTGTGTGTGTCCCCACTGAAGCTGGAAGATGGGGTCAGATCCCTTGTAGTTGGGTTTACAGGTGGTTGTGAGCCACCAGATGTGGGTGCTGAGAGCCAAATTCTGATTCTCTAGAAGAGCATCAAGTGTTCTTAACTGCTGAGCCCCCTCTCAAGTCCCATAAAGATTCTCTGATTCCAGACAGAGGGTGGAGCATGTGGCTGCCCCTTCTCTTCGGGCTGTATGCCTGTAGCTTTAGATGATTTATAAACTTGTTAGAGTAGACATAATATCTATTGCTTATCTTGACCATCATGCTGAAAACTGCAGTTATGTATTTCAATTGGTGTTGACGGATTTTCTTAGTATCCACAGCAGTGTGATGTACTCATATTTAATCAATATTGAACCCAATTCTTCACTCTGAGACCTTAAGTTTAACATATATAATATATATAACACCAAGCCTTTAAAAACTTTAAAAATTCACCAAATCTGAGTAAGAAAAGGCAAGAATAGATAGATAGGGACCTCATGTCACCAAATAACTCTATCATATTTCTCCTATACTTTTGACATAGAAAATGTCGTTCTTTTTGGCTGAATTGGTAATAGTGCCTGCCTCTCATTCCAGAACTCAGGAGGCAGAGACAAGAAGATGTCTAGTTCAAGATCACACTGGAGAACATAACAAGACCTTGTCTGTGGTGGGACATTCCTGCCACCCCAGCACAAGGGAGATTGAGACAGGATTGCTGCAGGTACAAGTCTAGCCTATGCTACATAAAGTGTAGTAGACCAGCCAGGAGTACATCACAAGAACCTGTCTCCAAACAATCAAAACAAGAAAACCATCACGTATGAATACAGAAAGGTAGTTGCAACAGCCTCACATCCACAAAGAATAGTGGAAACCTTGGCTTCTCTTCAACTTGGAGATTGTAAATAGGTATGATTTGTTGATAACAGATCAAGGATAAAGATGGAAGTACTGGGGTGGTTTCATTCTTCTCTTCCATGGGGTCTGCAGAACATGCTTTCGGGGTGAGTTTGCACAGGTACAGAAGTCCTCAAGGACATATCTAAGGACGTTTCTTAGAGTTCTTTTTCTCAAATCCTTCCCATTTCAAATCTCTCCTGCCCATCTCTGCCGGGAGACAAATGAGAGCAGCGAATGTTCCCTTTGAAAATTCCTCCATAGACTCCTCCTATAGCTATTGTCCCTCTGAATTCAGTCAGACTCACAACCACAAACTAAACCCACTGTGTTGCCCTGTGTGATGGCTCACCCTCTGTCTTTCTACCTGGCCCAATGCTTCTTGCCTTTGCATTCTACCACAATTCCTGCCTGTTCTTGTTTATCAGCATCCTAGCTAATAATACAATAAGTGGTCATGTTGTCTGTGAAATTTGACTTCTGCCATCCATAGTTAAGTAAATACTGCCACAGCCCTCTCTACTTGCTGTATTCTTGATAAAACGTACGTGGTAATTGATGTCCTTCTCCATACAAACCCTAACCCCATTCAGACATATTCTGTATCTGTTTTTCCAAAGTCTAAGGCTGTCCTAAGTACATAATTTATTTCTACTTTACATAAAACAATGCACAGCAGTTGCAAGATGCACATTGTGTGCTCAAGAGGAAAGGCTCCAGACACTGAGATCTTCAGCGCTCTGCTTCTCCTTTGTGGAATCCTCAATACAGAAAAATTGAGGATAAGCAATATTGCTACCTTGGAACACCAAAGACAGATTTTTTTCCCCCAAGAAAACTTTTTGGTATAGTTTCTTTGACTTCAGGATGGAAGGTCACTGGCATCCAGCCTCTTGTCTCACTGGGTTCGGCTGCAGCTGCCAGGGCACCGAGCTTAAGGAACAGGCACAAGGTGTCCGCATGCTCCTCAGCCCCATCAGCCCTGAAATGCTGAGCAGGCCACTGACTCTGGGACAGGAGCCAAATATCGTTGTACCCAGACTTCACCATATCCCTCACGATCACAAGAAAATGAATTTTCAGTTTGTACTCACATTTGAAAAAAGCTTAAGGGATAAATATATTAGTAGACCAAGCTCCCACGTAAGAGGAGGGAGGAAAGCAGTGTTCATCCCAAGTGGTCTGCTTAGGAGGGAAATCACGGACTGATTTTGTACCATAAGTGCACAATTTGCAGGGTCCAGCCATGTCTTACAGTTGTATAACACTAAAATTTCTAGGTACATTTATCTTCAAAGAAAAAGTGCTTGGTATATTTTCTCAATCTTAGATCTTCTAAAACTTGATAGCATTTAAATTGTACTTCTACTTTGCCATTAAAGAAATAGGTTTTATTTCATTTTCATGTGGTTTGAAAACAATTTTCTGTTCTCTTCTATTTTTATTACATTTTGATATATTTTGCATATGTTTTAGTTATATAAATATAATAATCATCATGTGTTTTTATATATTCAAGCCCTGATTTCACCATATCATGTTTCAGAAGAAAATGCACTAAATCGTGTTTTAGTTCAGGGTGGGTTTGGCACAAATTTATAACAAATGCCCCACTAAGCTTTTCTTTGGGACTGAATTGCTGTGTAAATGCTTAGGAGATAATGTCAGATTTCATTTACCAATACTTTCATGCCTTCTAAACTAAAGAGGAAGGGAAAATGGTTAATACAAAAATCAATTATCATTTCTCTAAATCATAAAACCTGTTGTGCAGTGTTTCACTAACAGCCCAGGTTGTGACAACGAACTATAACATGATTGTGTTGTGGTCTCCTGAAGATGCTCAACTTCTGAGCCCAAATTGCTGCATTCCCCTCCAAAACTCCCGGACTGTCTAGTTCATGGTTCATGGTCTTCTTGTTGAAATGATAAAACATCCTGTCAGGAGAAATGATTAGCTAGAAATTAGATTAGAAATGTGGCCTCAAATTTCTATACCACTCTAGATATAGTCAAGAATAAGAAAAATAAGACAGAAAAGAGAAAAATAAACGGAAGCACGGAAACATTTATAAATATCCAGGTAATTTGCAGAAGTTCAATCAACAAATCAACCAGAATGGATACGAAAAATATATTTGCATGGGGTGGTTTGCCAAGTTCTGCTTTGACCCAGTCATCAGTTGGGCCTAAATAAAAGAGAACTATACCTCAAATGAGTAGTCAAGCCGGCAAAGAAATAAGGTATAAAGAAACCCTAGCAAGAACCTCTGTGTCTCCTTAATGTTTATATTTTAATTGTTTTAAAATCTGAAACTCAGGAAATAGGCCTTTGTCATGTTACTATGGTGATGCAGACTTTCCTCAGCTTTCTTTCACTTCCTTCATCAGCTCTCCGGATTGATGGGTCGGCGATTTTGTTGGCGATTTTGTTCTTTGTGTGTATTCACTTAATTGATTTGAGTACATTCAGAAAAACAATGAAAAATAATATATGTTTATGCTTGTCCCCGATTTAACTGCATCACACCTCGTTGACAAATCTAACACAAATGGAAATTCATCCACCGACAGTGCTAAGATGTGTGTCATGATGTGGAATGGAGAGCCATGTGGAGGCAAAGCAAGAGAAAGTGAGCAAAGGGCAGGAGCAGCAGGTGGACGATCTTCAGCTCAGACTCTTGGCCTGTGTCCAGAATGTTAAATGCTGCAGTTTCAATGTCCTATCATGCTATGTGTTTGGCAGTGAAATAGTCCATGGAGAACAAACATAAATTTAAATTTATTTTTAAAAACAAATGACTAGCCAGGTATGGTGGTCCACATCTTTAATCCCAGTACTCAGGAGGCAGAGGCACAGGGATCTCTGTGAGTTCCAGTCCTGCTGGGGCTACAGGGATACCTTGTCTCAAAAAGACCAAAAAAAAAAAGAAAGAAAGAAAAAAAATGACCCTTGAGTTGGCTAGCACTTAGACTCTGGAGTCTTAAAGCTGCCAAGGCGATAATGAGTCAGATTTTTAGAATGAAATCACTGACGAAACTCTGCATCATAAGTCAAGGCTCATATTCTGAGTGTCAACGCAAACAGGAAATTTGAAAAGATTTGAATATGGACTCAGAAGTGGGCAAAACAATAATGCAAATGCATTAAAATATCTAATGAACCTGTGGAGCGAATAAGAATTCAACTTTGTGATTGATTTAAAGTCCACTACACAAGATGAAACCCATACCTGGCACTTATTAAGGCCAAGAAACTGTGACTAAATAGATGACAGACACTAGGGGAGATCCTACTACAATGTTATTCTGCCACATGGACATAGTACTAAACCGACTCCTAATGATAGATCATTATACTCATAGTCATCTCTCAACTCTCACCAGAGAAGCTCTTTTTGCAACAGATGGCAAATAACACAAAGACTCACAACTGGTCAAGGTACAGAGAATGTGAACTCAGGAGTGGTCAGCCAATGGGGCATCTATACCACACTCTCTCCTCGAGGATCATATGGAAGGAGGGAGCAGAAAGACTGCAAAAGCCAGATGTGGTAGATGACCACAAGGGAATGGTGTTTTCCAGTCACAAAATGTCAGAGACACACATGCCCTCACAGTAGTTGTGGCAGTATGAACAAGGCCCTTGAAAACTAACGCCAGAAAAAATCCCAGCATAGAGGGGGGAGGTGGACAGAAGTTCAATGCTAGCTGAGGAACTATGGGCAATTGATAGCTGCTGGGAGGAGGAAGAGTCAGGTGTGGCCTCTGGCAGGTTGATCAGGCTCTGAGGTATCGACCCACACCTAAGAGTACATGTACAACACAAATCATACTGGATATTCATAAAAAAAAATACAGAAGGTATGAAGCTGGGGGATGTGGAGGTGGGTTTAGAATTGAGAGGAGTGAATATGATTACGATACATTGTATGAAATTCTCAGAGAATTAATAAAATATTAATTTAAAAAATGAATTAGAGAAATAATCAATAGCCCTGCTTAAACTAGTTACATACACTTTATATGAAATGAATAAATTACCTACCTTTTCACACTATGATTTCATTCTATGAATATTATAATATTAATTGAAGACAAAAGAGTGATTAATTCATTTTAAACATAAATTCAGATGAATACATTGACATCTACTCTAGTGATTACAGCCTGAAGAATCCAGAGTCATTAAAGGTGTACATTTTAAGAATGTTCCTTTGAGGCTGTTTCCTTCTTTTACGACTGTAGATCAAGTTGATTGATTGATTGACTGACTGATTGATTGATTGATTGATTGATTGATTGAGGTAGGGTCCCAACATGCTGCCCAGGCTGGTCTTACTTTTCCAGGCTCAAGTGTTCCTCCCACCTTAGCCTGGGTCATGCTGGGCTGAGGAAGCACACTGTGCCAATCCCTCTAGGTCAGTTTGTATATGTATAGAAACCCACCTTTCTATTTATGGGGCTTTCACTTTGGCTTATCCTCAGCAGTCTTGAGGAAGAGGATAGGTGAAGAGATCAAGCTGATGACAGTGACAGTCATCAGAGCTCATTTTCAAAACCTTTCAAACTATGTTGAAAATATGTCCATGGTTAGTCTACTAGATTAAAGATGTCAGCTGTTTCTAAAAATATGTAATAAAGAGATAAACTAGTATTATTCAGAAACTCAGAAAGATTTCTTGGCCCAGTCTGTGTAAAAGAGGTGATAGGTTTGGTTCTGAAGGAACCCATTGTGTTACATGGTTTATCATTCATCTGTGGGAGCAACAGAAGCTTCCAGGAGGTGTTTCTCCCTTTGAGATTCCTTGCTCTAAGCAATCAACCACCTCCCTTCTGTGCCCCACCCATGACTTTGACCTAAAATCCTGGGCTTCACATTAGTATACAACTCTCTAGTGATATATTGCATCAAGATATTCCTGGAGACCTTTGTGTGACTTTCAGGATCTACAGTAATAGGTTATAACAGAAATGTAGTAAATCTAATGTGAGCAATACATCTTGCAGACATTGGATTAAAAAATAATTTTATGAATATCTTAGAATATAGAAAGAATATATCTGATCCCCAAAGGACCCAAGCATCCCACCGTACTCCTGAGCTACCTCAGGTATAGAATGAAGAACCTCAGTTCTTTAACCCTACCCACTTGTGTGACCCAGGACAGAACAGACAAGGTGTTATTACTCCAACTCTCATCTGAGTGTCTGATGAGGTCAACACAGGCCAGAAGCACCATAAGAAGAAAGGATAGATTTCATATTTTGATTCTTACCTGAAGTTATATTCCAAGACTGGAAGGACTATCCATACGTTTTACTATTATAGTAAGGTGAATTTATAGCAGAGTTTGATGGTTCTTATAAACAGCGTGGAGAAGTACTTTAAACAGGACTCCATTTTATCCCCTTCACTCACTCGGCTTCTAGATGTGTTAGTTCATTGTTCTACAATCCATACTGTTTATTCTAAACATTGTTAAAGCTTGGAAGATGGAAGAGATTCTGGTTATTTTAAAATTGTTTTGCCTTCACTAATGGAGACATTTTGAGAGTCTGTTTTCCATATCAAAGTAGGTATGACTTTTAAATGAGCCTGCTGCTCAAACATTTGCAAAACAACAGGAATAATTTATCATAATGCTATGCATGTGTTGTTATGGATAGAATAATTATGCAGCTAAGGTTTTACTTGTAAGCAATGTTTACATGTATATATTATATACATTGTCTCTGTAGAGCTATGTAACAGTATATATAACATGTTCTTTTCATATATACAAACATCTGCATGTGAAATCAAATACATGGCTGCAGTTCCAACAAAATCGAGAAATACCTCTGTGTGGATTCAATGCTGCCAATAGCAAAAGTCTCAAGTCTCAGAATGATTAATGTTTGAATGTTACTCAGATATCAAATATCCTCTGATAACTCAGGCATTTAGCACATGGCTCTGACAGGCAATTGTGTCTTTCATTTACTGCCCTCCCGCAGCAAAAGGTTATTATTCCCTTTTAAAAACTGATTTTCCCCCATCCTTCCTTCTTCCTTTCCTGTCTTTCTTTCCTTACCCCCTTCCTTCTTTTATTTTTAAGACTATAGGTTCCAGCATTAAAAAGGCATGCATTCATTGGTAAAAAGCCAAATTTTTTTGGTAATGATATCACACAAAAGAACTTTTGTCTTATATATTGTAGTAGAGGGGACCAATACTATCTTTGCAATTAATGAAAAACCAATATGATGAATTACTGAAACATGCATGAAAGAAAGAATAATTGCTAGAACGTCATCTGGCATTCAGTTCAGCAGTACCGCCATGATATGCAAACTGGAATTTTTCTGCTACAGAGAAAGGGACAATAAAAAACCCAAGGACATGTGCTCCGTATATTTATGAAGCAGGCATTATTTTCTTGGTTTCCAACTTGCCTGCAGAGGTAATTATTTTAATATTGCAGCTCATTATCCAATGTACTGTGGACATCTACTACAAGGAAACAGAAGGGGATGATGACTACAAAGGAGAAAGGATGGAATTTAGTCTGTGAGAATTAATATGTGCATAATGTGAAGCCAGTTGGGGAGATCGGCATCATGGGGACTGTCCCGTAACTGTATAAAGGAGCTGCTGCCTATAGGGGTGTCTCAGTTGCTTTCCTGTATTGTTTCTAGTGGGAATGTGGTGCAGAGGGGCAAACACACTTCAGTAATAAATACTAGACTCTGGGAGCACTCAAGCCAAGCAAGGAACGGGAGAAGAGAAGCATTCTGTGGAAATTACAGATTATTCCAGTGACTTCTGAATTGTTAGAGGAAAGAAGCCATTTCCTCTCCTAGCTCTCTCTCTCTTTCCACTTAAATGAAAGTTTGATATTAACACTTAATGGTCTATGCTGTCTCCTAACATCTAAATTTATCTTTTTTCTCAGGAAAGCAATGGTAGATTTTCCTTCCCACCCTCCTGTTTCTATTCTCTAAATGTCCTTACATTTGAAAAAAAACTTTAATGAATTGCAAAGGATATTAAGAGAAAATGAAATGCCCTGCCCTGTTCCCCCAAAGAGTACTTTAAAAAAAAAAAAATCATACCGTCTAGTATTTAGAAAGAGCAAATTTTCTTCATACCACCACACCTGGTGGCATTTGCACCTTATCAATGTGTTATTCTCCTCAAGGTGAGATGGTTCCGGAACAGACAGAGGAGCTGGATCAGTGTTGAGGAGCTTGGGTGTGGATACTGCTTTTCCACGTTGGACAGCAGCAGAAGTGATCGACATTGTATGTGGTCAATTGTCATTTGTCTTCAGGAGGTCCTGTGAAAGAAGCCTAGAAGAAGAGCTTTTGCACAGGAGTCACCCACCTTGCTGTCCATAAACCACTAGGTAGAAATATCAAAATGCTCATGTCTATAAATGTTCGTCAATAATCCAGCTAACAAGCCCCCCATCCCCAAATCATTCATGTCACCCCCTTGCAGTCCCCCCAAAGCACTATATTTTCTTAAATTAAAATGTGATACCTGTGTGTATGTGTGCGTACCTGTAAATGTATTTCCATTTTTGAGGGACTGAAACATTTTTTTTTTTCAAAAAAGGAAAAGAAACTGGAGAATTTTGCTTTTTTTTTGGCGTCTTTTTTTTTTTTTTTTGTATTTTTGCGCAGACTATCTTAGGATTTTCAGTTTCAACAAAACACTACTAAAACAAAGAATCTAGTAAAATATTTGTGCATGTACTGCTAAACAATTCTAGCAATTTTATTAAGCAATACCTTTATTATTTTTAATATTCTTAACAGACTGGAACAAAACATTTTATTCAAAACAAAATATGCATACTGTACGCGTGTCGCAGGGTTAAAAGCATGATGCAGAGGACAGTCTGTTTGAACAAAAACAAATGCCTGGGGGAGTTTCATAGCTATAAAGTTAATAACTAAATTTTGTTCGCTAAGAGGACCTTTTTCTATGGATTTCCTTCATCTCCACACAGCAAACATCCGAAGTGCACTTCCCAAATGTTGTTAGAGAATAGGAAGGAATGTAAAGTGTCTTTTTAAAATTATTTGTTTTGTTTGTTTGTTTTGTAAAAACAGCCCTTATTAACTCTTCCTTCCACTGATTCTACTGTAAACTCATAAAAGCCTTTTTAGAAAGCAAATTCGTATACACTCAGCGGGTGAAATGTTCCCACAAAGGAAAAAAAAGTACAAACAGAGTTACCAGACTTCTCTTTACATCAACCGCCTAGGCGTGCTGGAGTGAGAAAGTTTTTGCACTGTAATAAAAATGGCTGATCTATTGGTTTGTATTTTTTTTTTTAAGAAGTTGTTCCTCTGTGATAATGCAGAGTTGCATACATCTTGTACCTGGAATAATTTGGAACTCTATGTTGAGAAATACTGGGATAAAATTGTACATATTCTGTATATTGCAGATGTTTGAGAGTTTCTAGAATCCCTTCCACCATGATAAAGGAGGAACAGAAGTCTCGATTTGTGTTCATGGTCTCTTTGCTCCCTTTACAATGGCCAAAATGCGCTCCGGGATCAGTGAGGAGGCTGTGAGCGGCTTTTTCTTCGCTCCCCACCTCATTGGCTACAGGCGGTTCCTGTCCGCCTGACCAGCGAGAAAGGACTGGAAATGCCAACTGGAGCGACTCAGTTCATGACAGCATTTTTTTTCTTTTATTGTGTTTTCAACAAAAAAACATGTGAACTGCCTGATTCCAATCTCATGGAGCGCACTGTTGGTTCATCTGAAAGCAACCCCACCAGGCCCCCTGGCTCCGCCATGTTCTGCTCAGTTTGTGCAAGAGCACACTCCCACCACTGCGATACACAGACAGAAGCAAGCGGATGTTGTCTGCTTGGGGGACAGAAGAGGGCAAGGGCAAGGACAGCCTGCAGGGCGTGGCGTCCATGGGTTGGAAGGAGGCTTAGGGATTTTTTTTTATTTTTTATTTTTTGTTGTTTTCTTTTTTTTGTCTTTTTTATCTTTTTTTAATTCTTTTTTTGTTGTTGTTGTTTTTTTGCTATACCATGAGGTCATAGCTCATTCCTCTAATAGAAACTGACAGGACATAGAGACAGAACTATCTGATGAACACACAATGATAGAAATAGATAGATAGATAGACAGTGAAGAGACTTAGTTTACCTCTGAGAAACCATCCCCCAAAAGAAATCCTGTATTAACAAGTGCAGAAAAAATAAACAAACAAATAAACCCAAACCGAACCGAAAGCAAAGAAAACCTCAACATTAAAACACAGTGTATAAAATGGTGTGAGAAATTGAGTCACTTTGCAGCCTTTCAGTCAATAAAAAGCTGCGGTCGTGTCCTTGTTTGGAATCGGGCCCATCTTTTAAATTTTACCCCAAAGGCCTTGCAAGAAGTCAGAGGGTAAAAGCCCCCGGGTTCTGTTCAGTGGACAGCAGGTGCGCCTCCCGGGTGGGCCGCTGCTGCTCTGCGCACGCGCGTGCGCCTCTCCTGCAGAAGTGCGCACTTGGACCGCTCAGGTCGCTGTGCGCACGAGTGTGGAGCTCAGTCCTCCTGGGTGGAGTTGTCCTCGAGCGCGGGGAGGCCTCCCAGGCCCAGGCCCGTGGTGTTCTGCGCAGCCGAGGCTGTGAGCACTGTGTGCAGGAGAATCAATACAAGGACGCACAGCTTGAGCCGGCCGGGACACAGTCTCGTAGCCGAGGACACTGTGAGCGACGTCCTGGAACAGGAACCCCTTCTGTCTTTAGTCCCTTTGGCTCGGGATGTGGATTGCTCCTCGCTGATGACGTCACAGCATTCGGGTTCATCATTGGTTATGAAGGTTTCGTAGAGCCCTGGGGAAGAAGAACAGGGAGGGTTAGAAGAATGCTGAGGATGCTGAGCCAGGAGCTCCACAGAGCAGTTTGCGCTCGGGACAGCCTCATCCAGACTCAAACATGTTTCAGGACCGTCAAGTCAACAGCCTGAATGAATGGTCAAGCGTGGTCTCAAACCAGTTTTACGGTGTGGTTTTCTGTAACAGGAACATGCTGCGTGGCTGTGAACGCACAACAGTGAAATCAGACTTGTGGTTCTGGATGGTCCTTCAGACCAAGTAGAGTCAACCATCTTGTCTCTTTCATAAGAATGCAGTCAACTAATGTAGGGTATAAACTAACACGAGCAATCTATGCTAAGTGAAAGGACCCCACCCGTCACTAGTCCAGTGTGGAAACCCTGTTTATTACCCACAGTTCCCTTCGCTGGACCTCATCCTGTTTTGTATCTGTAGGATAGTTCGTGGATTTGTCTACGCTTCTAATAGCGGGTCCTCTTGGTGCTCCCTAAGTGCTTTCTCCGCTTGCCACGCTGTTGGTGACACAGGAACGGAAGCTTTAATGGTCCCATGTGTAGACCTTCGCAGTCTGAAGCTCTCTCTCTTGCTTGCCTTTTCCAGTCTAGCTCCAACTTTGCCTTTCTGTGACTTATCTGTCATTCCTCTCACCCTCGTGTTTCCTCCTGGCTGCATCCTCCCTTGTTCTCTCCGTTCTTCCTCTGAAAACACACATTCGTATTCTTAAATTGATAAATGCATATTTTGAAATTTTCAAAATGATGAATAAAATAGCTTCTTGTACATAATTTCTACAATTTTGTGTCATGCTGCATCGCATATATTTTAAGTAGCTGGACAAACCTTTGGGCAGATAATTGTATTTTTTTTTTCATTTGATCAAGAGATTTTCCCAAAGGTGTTAGAATGAACATGCTGTACAAATGTATCATATGATTCCCATGTTTGAAAATCTTAAAAAACAGATGATAGGGGTTTGTCACGATTACGAGAGATTACAGTTTAGCTCAAGTGCCTAACAGAAGTAACTTTTGAGAAATTTGGCTAGTGTTACTCATAGTAGCTAGTTATGGTATTTCACAATCTCCACCCACCACATAAGCTGAACACTTTTCTGGGCTCCCTGAACTCACTACTCAATGTCCTGCAACTCTGGACCACTGACTTCTCCAGTACTCAGGGCCTAGCCAGCCTACCTTTTCTACCTTTGGTTACCTCCCCTACCATCTGCCTTTAATCCCATTTATCCTCAGAGGGAACTCCCTGTGTGAGGCCAACACAAAGACTTCCAGATTGCTAGACTGCCAGTGCATTTTGCCCAACTCTTCAACACAACAATTACTATATTTTTCTTTTAATCACAATTGTCCATTTTCACGTCACTTTTCTTAACCATTCATCAATTTAAAAGTGTGAACTGTACATTTTCACCATTACATTCTCGATACGTATGTATCTCTATAGATATATATGTATTTCAGAATGCCTAGACAAAACAGACACTTGAGCATTTATTACATAAAGGAAGTACATCTATTTAGTTACAAAGAATCTTTTCAACAATATATGCTTCAGTCTTCAGTGTCTCTTAAAGAAAAGGTCAAGATATCCTTATAACGATGCTTACAATATTCATTTCTTCTAGGCATTCAAAGGTAAACTTCACCTTCGCCTAGGAAGAATATGGAAAAAAAAAACTGAATTAATGAGATCTGAAGCTCCAACATTTTTATTGCTTGCTATTTTCTTTCACGTACCTCACTGATAGACTACTCATTGTTGATGTGTATGTTTGCAGCACTACAGCAAAAAGAGTTTGAAGGACGTTGACATGGGTAAGAACCTAAAGGTTTTGAATAAACATTTCAGACTGCTAAGCATCAGAATATTTTTTCGCAAGGTCATCAAAATAAGCTGGTTTTCTTTGACGTTGTTCCAAGATGGTTTCAAATCTATAAGTAAAATCATCACAGACAGAATAAGGCAATGAAATTTGGGTCAACAAATGAACACTTCTTTTGGACTGACACAATTCATAACATTTCTTCTTCCCCCTCTGCATCTTTTGAGGAAGAGTTTTCATTAGGAGTTACAGGCGCTTCCATGCTAAAGTTCAAATAATTCCACAGGATGTATTAAAAAAGGAAAAAAGAGCGGGGCATGGTTGTACACGCCTTTAGTCCCAGCACTCCGGAGGCAGTGGCAGGCGGCTCTCTGTGAGTTCATGGCCAGCCTGGTCTACATAGTGAGTTCCAGGTCAGCTGGATCTACTGGGAGACCCTGTCTCAAAAAGACCAAAAAAAAAAAAAAAAAAAAAAAAAAAAGGAAAAAAAGACAGTCCTTGAAGCCCAAACCTCAAGGGCTTTCTTCTTAGAGACCTCTTTAGCTCTAGCTTAGAGTCACATGTTCTGTCTTTCTTCTTAGAACTCTCTGCGGACTTGAAGAAATGTGGGGATATAGTATACATTCTTCTCCTTCCTCCAACAAATACTCCTGTCTCCAGTCCATAACCATTACCCTTAGAAAGAGCAACTTCAGGGTTCTGTGTTCATTTTACTAGGATGTCTTGGACAAGATCCTTAGTCAAGCCACACAGGCACCCTTATGCTAAGCACTCAGCTTTCCCTGGACCTCTTGGTTCATGTATCACTAACTGAGTCTCAAGTCTACAACATCTACAGCAGATGTACCACCAGCTTATCCTCCTGACAAAGAATCTATTGGGCTTCTGCCCATTGGTCCAATGGTTTCCAGGCCTGTGATATAGCTCCATGTTACTCTTGCTATTCCTTTATTTAAATTAAATATATTTTAGGAGATACATAAAGACACAACAGTTGTACGTATTTATGAGACATTATGCAGCATTTCAATACATATATACATTGTTTTGCTTAATTCAGCTTAATCATATCTATCCCTCATTTCATCATTTCTTTACGGAAAACATTTAAAATCTTTTCTTCCAGATTTTAAAGTGATAGTACATTATTGTTGTGGATGGTCACTCTACCATACAATACCACACCAGAACTTATTCCCAGGTATAACTTGGTACCCATTGATCATCCCTTCCTTTCCCCCACATGAATTTGGTAAACACCATTCTATTCACAACTCGTAGGAGAAAACCAACTGTGTTTTCACATGGTGAGTTTACACAATACTTGACTTTCTGTACCAGGCTTATTTTACTTAAAAGGATGAAGCTCAGTTCGTTCATGTCGATATAAATGGAAGGATTTCATTCTTTTCAGATGGTGGAATGATACTCATATATATGTGATATATATCACATATTCTTTATCAATTCCTCAGTTGGACACTTTAGTTGCTCCATCTTTTAGCTAATGTGACTGGTGCTTTCAGTGAACATTGCTTTTAGTACTTGGTATTTTCATAATGATTTCATTTCCTTGGGTGATGGAAGACCTTTATTTTTCAAAATATTTATTGTCAGGTTTACTGGATGGTATAATGTGTGCTTAGCATGTGAGAGGCTCTGAGTTCCATTAACTCTCCCCTACTGAAAGAAAAGAAATCTTATTATGTGGTTGTTTTAGAGACCAATTAAGGACAAGAAAGTCAAATGTTTAAATGAAATATTAAAACATATGATGTTATTTATAGTAAATGCTTCATCACCTCAGATATTTACCTTTTGTCATATTGGCCTTTAGGAATAAAGCTTTGTGTTTGTGTATTTTTCACAACTTTAAAACTTTTTGTTTAAAGTTCTGATTATGAAAGCTTAGAAATAGCAATACAGCGAGAGATAGAAAAATCACCCAAATCTGACTTCCTTACAATGAAAAAGACAAAAATGATAGATTGCAGGAAATTTTTTATTTTTTAATCAAGGCAAACACACACAATGCATATAATTTATAGATTTTATATACAACCTATGTTTATTGTGAAATTATACTTACATTTTGCACTTAATTTGCTAGTGTTTGTATTATACCGTGTTACAAGTGAGATTACATAGAAAATGTCATGTGTGTGGTTTTAGGAACATGATGTCTTAAGTATTTATGTTTTCTAAAATGAGTAGATGTCTGTAGTGAAACCATACTGAACATGACAGCACTGTTGCACACATGACCTCACAGCAGCTATGACAGCCTGCATAAGACCTGTACAAGATCAAGGGAGACAAAATCCCAGCAAGGGTGGGGGAGGGGCTCATGAAGTCCCAACCTCAGCTGAAGAACTAGTGGCAGTTGATGGCTGCTGGGGGAAGGGCAGTCAGTTTTCTTAAGGAATGTGGCACCTGAGAGCTTACCCATGCTCTCCTAGATGACCCCACACCCAGGCAAGTGGAGGTAGCACTAAACTGATGCAATGGAATGTAAAAAATGAGTCCATGAAGCCTGGAGGGAAAAGTTGTGGGAAGGACAGGGGAGGAGCTGAAGGGGAGGAAGAAGGAGTGGATTTGATGAAAACATATATGCAAACAATAAAATATAAACAATAAAATAAAATCAGAAATTAATAAAACAGTTACTATGACACATATGAATATGATTTCTGAAAGGCAATGCTCAGATAGTTTTCATTTTATTTTCTGATCTATCTGTCAAGATTATTTTCTGTCATTTGGATAGTTCGTATATGTCTAAAATTAACTCATTTCATAGAAAGTTTTACATTAACAGAGCTTTATATAATGTCCCTTTTTGTTTGTTGTTTGGTTTGAGACAGGGTCTCCCTGTAGCCTCAACTGGTTTGGAACTCACTATGTAGACCAGGTTAGCCTCCATCTCACAGAGCTCCATCTGCCTCTGCCTCTCAGGTACTGGGATTTAAGATGTGTGCCACCAGGCCTAGCCTGTAATGTCTTATTTTAAACTCTTAATTTATTCACATTGCCTTCTCATTGTTAATATTTTACTGTATTGTATTTATTTCTGTTTATTTTCTTGTCCTTGATGAGACAGTGTTTGGTCAGTGTTACTTGTCTTATTAGATATTTAGCTCTTGAATTTACTCCCTTTGCTAACGTATTCATTTCTGTATCTGTGTTGTTTTCTCTTCATCTTTGTTTTATTTTCTTACTCTCCTTTTATCTGTGTTCAGTTGGAGTGACATTTTACATTTGCATCTAGACTTACAGGAGCCACTTTTCTTGTTTCCATATCCACTGACTTTACATATTCTATATAGTCATTTCCATTTTTATCCAAATGCCAGAGCACTTTAAGCTTTGTTTTGTTTTAACTTGTTTGATATATTTAAAAAAATCTAATTTCAAATACTATTTCTATTAAGCTAAAGAATTTGGCCTTATGAAGTCATTTCTTTGCATTTTTGTGTCTTGTAATCTAGCCTTTTTTATTAAATGTTAACATTGGCCAATCATGACTAGTGTCTGTCTTTATGAATTCTTGCCTAGACGCAAAATTGTCAGCTGAGATATCATATTGCAGATGTTTTAAATTATTTTTATCTCTATATTTTATGCATATATTTTATA
>NW_008351002.1:336357-341869 GCF_000622305.1 Nannospalax galili
TAATATTTATATTCTCTCTATATTTTGCTGTTGTGTATGTCAGTATGTACACAACATTCATGAACATTATATTTCCTTGGACATTTACTATTAACCAAGAAAAAATGGTACTCTTTGACGTAACGAAGAGAAAATGGTACATACCATTTGCTTTTGTTGAGGGGTTTGTCTCATTATGGTCCTGCTGTGGCAGTTCGTACGTTTTGTTTACTGTTAATATTTTCCCTATACCTATTAACATGCCTGTCGGGTACATCTTTGTTTCTTGTGTTAATTTTTCATGCTTTCTCTATACTTTTCCCTGTACTGTAGTCTAGATTTCTGAGTTTTATACTCATTGAAAAAAGAGAATTTTGTTCCCTCACCTTTATTTAAGTCGGACTTGCAGCACTTGGCTTTGTTTTCGTCATCATACAATATGATTTGAAAGCATTTTAAAAATCTTAATTTTTCATCATTCCTTTCTTCTATCATTTGTCATGAGAGCGTGTTTAAATTCATATTTTTCATTTGTGAAATTCATGCTTTCAGTATTTTGTTAACTTTATCTTTGAGGCAAATTACGGACATTTGGACTTTTCTCAAATTAAAGAAAACAAAAATTAATAAGTTGTCACGCTTTCCTTTTATTTGGAGTTATGATATGGTTGTGTAGCCCAGACTGACCTGGAAGTCCAGACACTTCTGCTCCAGCCTCTCAAGTGGATTACAGGTGAGTGGGATTTTGCCCAGATGAAATTTACTATCTTTAACTTACTATATTTACATATTTCAAGCCTATTTATTTCCAACTGTTAATGTTTTACATTCCCTTTGAGAAATTTTTAATGATATTTTCATGTTTTTCTTATTATTTCAGTGTTATAACTCTGCCTCATACTGCCTCATTCAGAGATTATTTGGCTGAAATAAAGAGCAATAGTGATGTTACCTTAGGCAAACAAACCACAATCAGATTCAACTGGCAAAGGTCTCCTGGGAGACAGTCCCTGTCTTTCCCGCTCTTAGTTTGAGTCCTCTGGACCCTGGCATCTGTCCTTTCCCTTTACACGTTTTAAAATCTTCCCTTCTAATAATGACCACTTTGCAGGTTTTGTTGCTTCTATAAAGGTACTGAAGTTTAAATGTTTTACTTCAGATTCAATAGAATTTAGAGACAGATGAGAGGCAAAATTTTGGCTCCAGCTTACCAGTTCCAACCAGGAGTCACATTAATATTTAAATGCAACGACTTACTCATTACCAAGATATTTGGGTTTTTTTTTTTCTTTTGGCCACCATGAAAAACCAAATTTAATGTTGTAGAAAATGGTTTTAGAAAAAATTACATTTTGATTTTAATATCTCTTGCATTTTATCTTTGCTAGTATAGTTAGTTATTTTATGTGACTGTAATCTAGGACTTACTTAAAAATAACACCAATTTTTAAACTTCTCAGGTATTAAAATTATATCTCTTTCTCTGGAAATTTTTTAAATTATTTGTTTAATAACCACATGATTAGAAGAAACATTTCATTACAGCATTAACATATTCAATAACAATTTCCAAAGCAAGGATACATCTCTTTCAAAATTGGCTGTAAATATTTAGGTTCATAGTTGGATTAATACAGTTATACAATATTGAACTCAGTATAAACCCTATACCACATAAAATTGAATGAAGTTTTAACCTTAAAAAGATCTCCATTTCATTTTAAAATATACTGTTTCATACAGAAAAACTCTTTTTTCTTTTGGTCTTTTTTTTTTTTTTGGAGACAGGGTCTCTCTGTAGTCCCAGCTGACCTGAACTCACTATGTAGACCAGGCTGGCCTTGACCTCAGAGATCTGCCTGCCTCTGCCTCCTGAGTGCTGGGACTAAAGGCGTGCTGGTCCCTTTTCAGCTGGGACCACGCCTGGCTGAAAAACTCATTTTTAATGTAAGTAACACTTAGGTGTTTTCACATGCATCTCTAATCTCTATGTATTTAATTATTACCATTCACAGTCAGCTACACACGGATCCTTGGCACCTAAGCATGGATATAAAATCTACTTGATGATCAGGTAGATTTCAATGGTAATGATTTTCACCTTTACTAAATAACATGAAGCAAATTTTTATGCTTTTTCCTCAAATATAACTCATTTTTTTTATTTGTTGATTTTTGTGTATTTCACAGAGAACATCCCAAACAATGTTATTCATCTATATACCTACAACCCAAATGGCATCCTCCCATAGCCTCCCCCTCCCCCACTGAAGCCCATATACTCTGTCATCCCTGTTACTGTTCTCTGTGTTGTTGGCGCCCGCAGCCGTTCCCCAGTGCTTGTCCATCCGCTGAACCTAGTCAGCCTATCTAGAGTTCCTTGTTTTAGGAAATTCAGCTGTTCCTCATCTAGCAGCAATCAGTTGCCAATGTTCCTTTAGATAAAATTGGGATCTGCTGTTCCTTTTCCCAGTTCTATACTGGATTACTGTCTGGGAGTCTCCTGGGCCACCCTGGCCAACAACTCAAAGGAAGGTATCTGTATCTCCTGTCTGTCTGGTATTGTTTCTTGTTATGTAGCCTTTAGCTATACACATGGACTCTTAAAGAATTATATTGGCCCCTTTAATCTTTGGTTATACTTTCTTTTTGGGTGTTTAAGGCCATACAGTTGACCCAGATAAACCAATTTACTTGTAAAGTCATTTGAGGATCTGCTCTTCAGGGGTCACATGAGCTTGGGAGGACCCCCTGCCTCCTTTCTTTTACCAGTTCCATCTATGTGAAGATAAGTCAAAGGTCCTACTGGACCATGGCTGGCATCACTTGGAAGCATGGAGGAAATGTTTTTGTAGACTGGACACTGGTTCAAGTCCATTTGGTGGGGTTTCCATGGCCTCCTTGATCAAGAGGACAGGTGACTCACTGCAGTTACAGGACATTTTGGGAGATGCTCATAGTCCCCTGGAACTTAGTCGACCTAGGAGGGTGAGGAACAAAAACTGTCCTTTATGTTCCTCTGACCAAATTAGTATAGGCCTCAAAGTATGTCTGTTAAACATCCAGGAAGGTTAGTTTCACCAGTCTGATACTTTTAATTACTGTGTGTCATGTAAATAAAGCTTGGGCAAAGACAAAATGTTCTCAGGTATTAAAATTGTATCCCTTTCTCTGGAAAGTCTTAAAAAAATTAAAAAATAATCTGTGGAAAATTTACTAATTTGCTTAGCTGTGAAAGTAAAACAATAAAACATCTAAACTGTATTGACCATCTGCAAAAGAAAATCAGACTTCGAATATTTAAATGTTTGTAATGTTTAATGATTTCTTTATAAGCAAGGGCAAATTTTAGTCATGCACTTGAAAACAGGCAGTTTAGGGAGATGGGGATAAGGACAGGTATATCATCTCTTGATGTTGAAGGGAGGCCCTCGTCATTTACACTTAGCTGAAATTAATTGGATGACATTGGTTTTCTTCTAGCTGTGGATGTAGAAGGTGCATGCCTCTACCCCTTGTACCTTAGTATTCTAATCACCCAGCAGTTTAAAACTTACCTACAAGTGAAAAGGAATTGCTTGTTTAATGAGAGGAGGAACTGAAGAAAGCTGATGAAATTCATGGACTCAGGAAACCTCAGTGTAGCTTCATGGTAATATGAAAGGCCAGCTCATTCTGCTGCTTAATCCATGGACTCCACATTTATAGATTCCACCAGCCTTACGTTGAATTACTTGAAAAATACTTCATAGATACTGAATGTATGCCAACCCCCCCGCAATTACTCCATAAACAACACAACATAACAACTCTTTACAGAGCACTCATATTAATTTCTCTGGATATAATTTCAAATATTTGGCAGGACGAGCATTGGTCATAAATACACCATTTAAATATAGGACTTTTGCAGCCATAGACTTTGGTGGGTGTCCTGGATCTCATGCCCATCTGGAGGGACACTGAGTGTGTATCAGGAAGTAATGTGGCACAAGCCCTTAAGAAAACCCCACATGGACCTCATTACGCCAACACCACTCAGAGCTGAATGCTAGCTGCACATTAGACGGACTATAGATTGCTTTTAAACTGTAAATGTTATTAAATGAAGTTTAAATCAAATACATGCATTGAAAATGCAGAAAAGTTATACAGAGAATTTACTCATTCATTAAGACCATAGCTAAGTTTAAGAGTAAATTGGGCGTTTGAAACGTCTTGAAGCTAGGCAGAGAATTTCCTCAACCAATGTCCCTGAAGTTTTTCAGCATTTTACCAGAACAAAGACTGTCTGCAACCAGATAGGATGCAGTCTAAACAGAAATCAGTGCATGCTGTTAAACATCACGTTTCACATTGCTATTTTCCTCAAAGTGGTTACAGTGATGTTTTTTAATTATGAAAAATGTACCCTGAGAAAAGAGGAAAGAAAGAAAAAGATTGGATAAGGAGAATACACATTCACCTAATATGCCATTTAATTTTCCACCCCATCCTTAATGAGTCCCTGGAAGGCTGCTCCAGGACTGTTGGATACCATGGAGGTGTATAGGACAACGATAAAGGTTCCTGGAGGTGAACATCTGTGCCAGGCCCCAGAGCCACTCCGGCTTGTGGCCACAGGCACAGTCACCTGGAAAGGTCACCTGGGAAGGGAGTTTAAGCAATTTCATGAGGTGTAGTCCAGGTTTCAAAGTCATAGAAGTGTGGCATATGGATTTACGTTCCAGGAGGACCTGTAGATCTTGGATTTGTCTGGGGGTGGCTCTGCGTCTTCAGGCTGAGGGCTATCGAACTTAGCAGTGGTTCATGCACATCATCCATTACCAAAAAGCCGCATATGGAAAGTGAGTGCCCCTTGCTAAGAACATTCCCTATTGTGTTCTGTTTCTATTTACCCTCGTAATTTTTCTCTAGGAAATGACACATATCACATATTGTAAATCAGTGTCCCTGGGTAGTGTTTTGCCCACAGTGTTTTTTAAATTGGAATTCTCCAGTAACTGGAACTCTGCAAAGGAAATATTCTTCAGAGCAGAAAACTGTGGGTAGGTTGGCTGCTGGCCTGTCTCAAACGGCAAGCTGTAATGGGAGAGACAGTATTGCTAATGCTTTGATCCATCCTTGTATTTACCGCACAGACAACATTTCCTGCTTCCCTTTTTAAAGGAAAAACAGATTTTCTGTGTAATCACAGAACACATACAAAAAACTACCGAGGTCTGTGTACACTCAGCCACACACTGATGTATAGGAATGGTTCCAAGGTACATAAATGCCTTATAAATAGACTCAGACTTCAGAAATATGCTTTATTTTCATTAACTAAGGGAGAAACTATTTTCATAACTTTTTTGACCAGTTTTTGAAATGTTAAATGTTGGGGGAAAGAGTTGAGATTTTAATAAACAAATGGTAAAACTTATGTTGGTTACACATCAACTTGAAAAAACAAGCAGCAAATGATATTTTAAAGTAAAATACGTTGTAATAGTTTAGAGCCCAGGTAAGAAAATCAGTGTCAGTAATTTAG
>NW_008351002.1:341911-468858 GCF_000622305.1 Nannospalax galili
TAGAATAATTAGCCACATTTTGCAGATTTAAGTTGAATTCATTTGCAATACCTTTTAACATTTATAATAGGGATTTCAAATGAAAATAATGTAAAACAAGGCAGCAATTTCCAGAGAGGAATCACAGAATCTTTGGAAGTGTTACATTATCCTAAGGAGCAGGAGGTTTGGGAGGGATTTGGGGAATGGAGGGCAGATTCTTTGGAAAAGGGTCTCAGTCATCGAAAACACTCCCGTTTAAAGTTGCTGTCTTGCATTCCGCACTGAGAGACAGGAAGTGTTCATTTTAGACTTTGCCGGGTCACTTGCTATGTAGAATATCCTGGTTGGCATTTTAAATTTCTTTTCCTGAGTTATAGTACCAGGAAGAGATGCAATTAACAATTCACTTTGGTCATCGAAAACACTCCCGTTTAAAGTTGCTGTCTTGCATTCTGCACTGAGAGACAGGAAGTGTTTATTTTAGACTTTGCCAGGTCACTTGCTATGTAGAATATCCTGGTTGGCATATTAATTTTCTTTTCCTGAGTTATAGTACCAGGAAGAGATGCAATTAACAATTCACTTTATCCAATGACATCTTAAACTATTTCACCGGCAGTTTACTTGAAGCATTAGTTTATGACAATTACCGAAGACACAAGAATCTACAAAGCTTTAGTCCAAAGACTCATATGTGCATTAATTGGTCACTAATTCCTCTGTAAACCTAAAAATGTACAGCCAATTTTGAAAGAGATGTACCCTAGCTCAGAAAAATGTTATTGAATAGGTTAATGCTGTTGTAATGATATGCTTCTTCTAAGTATGTTGTTATTAAATAAATCATTTTTAAAAATTAAAAAAAAATGAGAAAATCAGCTATATTAGTTAGTGTTCTGTTGATGTGATAAAACACTATGACCAAGGCCACTTATAAGAGGAAAAGTTTATTAGACTCATGGTTCCAGAGGGATGAAAGTCCATCATGGTGGGGAAGGTATGGTAGAAGGCAGCTGGAGCTCACATCTCCAAGGAGGCACAGGAAGGAGAAAGAGAAATCTGAAGTGGTCAAGGTTAAAGCCCACCAGTGAGGAGCTTCCTCCAGCAAGGCCATACCTCCAAAAGCTACCAAAAAAGCATCACCAACGGAGGACACAGTGTTCAAATACTTGGAGCGTATGGGGCTGGGGAGTGGTAATTCTTCAACCACCACAACAGCCATTATTTCCTCTCCTTAAAAAAATATCCAGAGAAATTGGAAGATCCACTAAATTGGTAAATGTGCTTGGGTAATGATGGAGACAGAAGGGAGGAAGAAGAGGGAGGGAGAGAGGGAGGGAGGGTAGGAGGAGGGAGAGAGAGAGAGAGAGAGAGAGAGAGAGAGAGAGATAGAAAGCACATGAGAGGTGCTTATGAATTGAATCAAAAATTAGACCTTAAGACCAGGCATAGTGGCACATATCTCTAATTACAGCCAAGAGTTTGAGACCAGCTTGGATTATATAGTGAGTTCCTTTCTAAAAAGAAATTCCTTAAAAATAAGTTGACATTAAGAAGCAATATAAAAATAAATAAAAAAGAAATGTAAAAAGTTCAAACAATCATATCTAAAGAACTAAAAATTTGATGATACAGAAATGTCATTGTCACATATGACAAGAATATTAATTATAGGATCCCATGTCTACACAGGACGATTAAATAAGAGTATAATATGCTGCCCTGAGAGCCTGGTTTACGGACTTCCTGAGTTTGTAGCTATAAGGATCAAGAGTTTGAAGGGTTTTCCTGGCTGTATGTAAGTATGCACATATATTCACAGAAGCATTTTTTTCATGTAGCAGAAAACAAAAGCTCTATGGCTAACAGTAAGACATGTAATGTACAGTGTATGCAGACTATGCTTTGGAATCACATCTAGTGACTCCAGATGTGACTCAGGCTGAAGCCCATCAATCCCTCATGGTGTAAAGCATAGTTTCTGTTAGGTAACTGAGTATGTTTTTTTTTTGTCTACTTTTTACTTAACCCTGAACTTAGTAAATATTTCTAAATGATTATTCCCACACTGTCTAGCATAAATATAATAATAAACATGGTTTTACAGAAAATGTAGGTTCCTAGAATCTATGATCAAAACGGTTTGATTTTCAAGACAACCTTGGTTGACTGTCTGAAAGTTCAAGTTTGGTGAGGGTGGGCTGTGATAGGTCATGACTGACATCAGCAACTGCCCAATGAGGCTAGCCTGGGCTTTGTACTATGACTTAGCTGAGAGAGCACCAGGAAATTCACTTAGGTAGCTTGACTACATTCTGACAGAAACATGTTTACTACATACCCATTTCCTCCTCTGAGAAAAGCACCCAGACTTAGATGTGGGGAACCCTGCCTGGGTGGGAGCAGTTTGGGTAGGGTACGTTTATCTCTTCCTTCTCCATGCAGGGGGGACCCTTTTCAGAGCAGAGAATGCCAACTTGGATCACTGTGCTCACAAGTGAAGGCAGGAGACTTGGGCCAAGACAAGGAGACTATACAGTGTGGGGCTTTACACCACGTAACACAACTGAGAATGAGGGGAATCTCTTCCCACTACAGTTTCTAAAATGAGAGATGACTCTTTTATCTGTTTCTGAAATAAACTAAAAAGAGAAAGTGGAGCCCAGATGGGGGCAGGAGACAGCTGCAGCTGGATCTGGAGCCTGGGGTAAACAGAAATGCCTGCATATTCTTAATTCTCCACAGCTATCTATCTATCTATCTATCTATCTATCTCTATCTATCTATCTATCTATCTATCTATCTCTATCTATCTATCTATCTATCTATCTATCTCTATCTATCTATCTATCTATCTATCTATCTCTATCTATCTATCTATCTATCTATCTATCTCTATCTATCTATCTATCTATCTATCTATCTCTATCTATCTATCTATCTATCTATCTATCTCTATCTATCTATCTATCTATCTATCTATCTCTATCTATCTATCTATCTATCTATCTATCTCTATCTATCTATCTATCTATCTATCTATCTCTATCTATCTATCTATCTATCTATCTATCTCTATCTATCTATCTATCTATCTATCTATCTCTATCTATCTATCTATCTATCTATCTATCTCTATCTATCTATCTATCTATCTATCTATCTCTATCTATCTATCTATCTATCTATCTATCTCTATCTATCTATCTATCTATCTATCTATCTATCTATCTATCTATCATCTATCTATCATCTAGCTATTTATCAATCACCTCTCTATCTCTCTATTTGTCATCTATCAATCAATCAATCAATCTATCTATCTATCTATCTTCTACCTATCAATCACCTCTCTATCTATCTATTTATCATCTATCTATCATCTATCATCTATCTATCTATCATCTATCTATCATCTATCTATCTATCGTCTATCACCTCTCTATTTATCATCATCTATTATACATAATCAATCAATCTATCTATCATCTATCATCTATCTATCTATCTATCATCATCTATCTATCAATTATCTGTCTATCTATCATCTATCTATCTATCAATCATCTATCTATCTATCTATCTATCTATCATCATCTATCTATCAATTATCTGTCTATCATCTATCTATCTATCAATCATCTATCTATCTATCTTCTATCTATCACCTCTCTATCTCTCTATTTATCATCTATCTATTATATATAATCTATCTATCTATCATCTATCAATCATCTATCTATCTATTATATGTCATCTATCTATCATCTATCTATCCATCTATCATCATCATCTGTCATCTACCCATCCATCCATTCAACATCTCTCCATCCATTCATCTATCCATCCCTTGTCTGTCTGTCTCATGAGTAATATACCCTTATGTTTTTCTCTGAACTTTTATAGTATGAACCAATAAATCCTTTAACATACAGTCAGTTTTATACAGATTTCTACCACTTGTAAGATCAATCACTAACCCCTCCCCTGCCCCCACACATACACTTTCCTCACAGGGCACATCATCCTAAACACTTATTAGAATATCTTGCTTACACCGAGAATTCAGAAATCATTAGCTGGGAGTGCCGCTAGCAACAGCTGCCACAGTGCAGGTAGCAACATGTCCATAAGAAGGTAGCCCAGAAGGTAAGACTCTTCGAGACAGAGTTCACGCTTGATCGGGAAATAATGTGCTTAAACCCAGTGAACTCAGGTTCTCCATGTCTCCTTTTCACATTTGCTGAACTGTGATAATTATGCTTCCATTCTTTTTATTTATTTGTTTGTTTTTCACAAATTTTTATTGCATTGTGTGAGTGAATGCATGCATCTGTGCAGTGTGTATGCTTGTGTATGTAGAAGCCAGAAGAGGTCACTGGGTGAGTCTTCTATCACTCCCCACCTTTTCCTTTGAGGCAGGGACTCTCCTGGAACCTGGGCTCCCTGGAACTGGAGTTACAGACAGTTAGTTGTCAGCCACCAATGTGTATGCTTGTGTATGTAGAAGCCAGAAGAGGTCACTGGGTGAGTTTTCTATCACTCCCCACCTTTTCCTTTGAGGCAGGGACTCTCCTGAAACCTGGGCTCCCTGGAACTGGAGTTACAGACAGTTAGTTGTCAGCCACCATGTGGGTGCTGGGAACTGAACCCAGGTCCTCTGTAAGAGCAGCCAGTGCTCTTAACCACTGAAACATCTCTCAGATCCACTGAGGCTGATTTTTGGATGACTCTAAAATGGAAGATTTTTTTTCCAGATTATCATGTGGGACTGATCCAATCTTTACATGGACAGGAGGCAGAAGTGAAGCCAGAGAAGCAGCTAGGGACAAAGGTCAGGCCTGCCATCTCTGGTTTTGAAGGTAGAAGGAGCAAAAAGTCAAGGCATGCTGGTGGCTTCTAAATGCTGAGAAAAATTGTCAGCAAAGAGATCCATGATCAAGGACCTGAATTCTGGGACTGGGGAAATAGCTCAGCTGGTAACATGCTTGTTTTATAAGCATGAGGACCGAGTTTGATTCCCAGAGCCCATGGAAAAAGCTAGGTGGCACATGCTTATCATCCCAGAGCTGTGGAAATGGAGACAGGAGGACTCCCGATGCTCCCTGGCTAGCCATCCAACTCTACTGATGAGGCCCAGGCCAGTGAGAGACCCTGCCTCAAACACACATGGTGGTGGAGAACACCTGAGGAATGACACTCAAGATTTTCCTCTGGCCTCTTCACATGCTCATATACACATGCATGTGCACCTGCATACATACAAAGAACACACACACACACACACACACACACACATGCACACAGAAATTCAGTTCTGCAGACTGTAAGCATGTGCACCTGCATACATACAAAGAACACACACACACACACACACACATGCACACAGAAATTCAGTTCTGCAGACTGACTTAAAGACTAGAAAACTCCTAGAGGCTCAAAGGATGCAGTCTGTACACACCCTGATTTCATCCAGAGAAGATATGTGTTAAACCTCCAAACTATAGAACTATACAGTAATGAGCGTGATGTTCTAGGTTTCAAAGTTTGTGGCAGTTTTTTAATACGGCAATAGAAATTTAAGCATTTGCAGCAAAATTTTTATTTACTATGTGAAAATTAAGAGAAAAAAAAGATGTAAAACAATCTTTGAAACTGAAGAAAACACCATGAAGGAGAAAGAAAAGAATCTTGCAACATTTATTCTTACACATTTCTACTGACTACAAGTATTTCATTATCTCTTTTTAAAGCAGGGTCTCCCTATAGCCCCAGCTGTAGACCAAGCTTGCCGGGATCTCATAGAGATCCTCCTGCCTCTGCTTCTCAAGTGCTGGGATTAAATGCATGTGCTGCCATTCCCAGCAAGGATTTATACATTATCAAAGCAGGAAAATAGTTTATAGCCCTCTGGAGTCAAGCCACTAACTAATTAAAATAATGTCAGATATCCCAAGTAGAAAATAAAGTTCTGTGGTGGCGCCTATGGCTAGCTTTCTAATGAACTTGAAAAAGAAACTTAATGTCTCCAATCTTCAGTTTTCTCATCTGCGGAATCTAATTCCTGAGCTGTCATGTTGGACAGAGTGACGACAGCCCATGGCAGCTTCCTCCAGGGTGGCAGAATTTGTTCATGTTCCACATTACTTGTAGTGAGCCAGTCTGACACCCTGGTTTTCCTACAGTCCAGGACAATTGATGTGAAAGTACTTGTTGAAGCTGCCTCTTTCAGCTCCAAAACTCCGTGGTTTTCCACAAAGGCCTTCTCCCTTTCAGGGTCACCCTTGCTTCTTTCTGTATTAATTGATGAAGGTTGTGGCTGTTAATGAATTTGATGTCTTCATAAATATAACTTTCTCTTAAGAGTTACCTCTCCGTTGAAAGAATGATTGAAATGAACAGAGATATAAATCACTCCTTTTGCAAGGACTAAGATTGAGGCTATGAGCCAGGAGTGGTGGCACACACCTTTATTCCCAGCCCTCAGGAGGCAGATGGGTCTCTGTGAGAAAGAGGCCCTCCTGGTCTACATTAGTGAGATCCAGGTGGGCTGGGACTGGGAGACCCTATCAAAGCAAAAACAAACCAAAAACTGAACAAAACAAAAACAAAAAGATTGAAGTGTTGGGGAGATGACTCAGTAGTTTAACGTGCCCACTGTGCACGGCTGAACATCTGAGTTGAGATCCTTGGCATCTATCAAAGCTGGGTGTGCCAATAACCCTAGCTCTGGGTAGCTAAAGACTAGAGGATCCTTTGGGCTTACTGACCAGCCAGCCAATCAGTTGGTGTTCTCCAGGTTCAAAGAGAGACTTGTCTCAAAAAGTGAGGTGGAGAGCAATCAAAGAAGGCCTCTGGACTCCACAGCACACCACACACAGACACACACAAACACACATGAAAATATGCACACCTACATGCACATATACACAGGCATTCAAAACAGAGCAAGAAGGGGGTGAGAGAGAGAGAGAGAGAGAGAGAGAGACCAGAGGACAGTTTGCAAGAGTCAATTCTCCTTCCACTACACTAGAGATTGAGACTTCAAAAGCTTCATGGGAATTTGGTACAATTATTAACCTACTATTCCTTTCAAAATCACACAAGAAACCTATAAAATCAGTATAGAAATGACACAGCAAACACATTCCCAAATGGAAGTAAACTTTTTCTAGAGATCAAAAACTGATAGGTTGCCCTTGTCCCAGGGAATCGCCCCACACCCATGTACATATGGGCAGCAGTCATTAGACTTAGTAGGTTACTTTTCAAATAAAAAGAGAATTTGATGTTTGGAGGGGAACGTGGAGGAGCATACCTTGGGGAAGTTGGAAGGAAGGGAGAGAGGGTGGATATAACCATAAGTCATTATATACATGTATAATTTATTCGCAAAATAAATTATAAAACGTTAACATTTGGTTCGATTTTCTTTTTCTTTCCCCTTTTTTTTTAACTTTCTCCTTAGTGAAAAACCTTATTTAGAACAGCTCTGCTCCTGGCAGCGTAGCAGGGTGTGCAGAGAGCCGCCGCTTCTGATGAGCGTACTCTGTGGCTCCATGTGGCACTGAAGGGTTTTCAGACTCTGGCTAAAATCTTCTGATGATTGATTTGTGGGCATCTGGATGCCATGCAACAGCACACTGCAGAGTCATGGTGGCACCAAATTCCTTCAAAAGGATGTTCATGAAATTTACAGCCATCATTTTCTCATACAGCTTAAAGCCATCTGTAGCTTCTGAGCTCTGTGCTCCTCACCGTGACTCTCACGTGACTATTGTCCTCTTGGCCCAGGCTGAGGTCTCCACGCTTTTATAATTCCTTTGTTTTGACGCCTTGACCTCTAATCCCGTAGAATTCGTGAAGTATGCAAAATTTGTCTTCATATAAGCATTAGAATTTATTCTATTCTCGAGCAAGCCGTGTTGAATGTGTCTGTTATGTTCCAAATTCGCAAACTACTAATTACTCAGTATACTGGTCATCAGGGGCTGGTAGCAAGCACTGCAGAGGCTGTTGCTATGGGCGTCCCTGTCTTCTGGCCTGAACAACAGGAGCTTGCTGCCTCTCGTTTGAGGCCAGAGCACAAGGTCTGGGTGTTGTCAAATTGGTTCCTTGAGGGCCTGAGGGAAGGGTCTGCCCCAGGTCCCTGATCTTGTTGTGTGGAAATCCGTCTTCTCTGTGGGTCTTTGGTATACCGTTTTTCTGCCATGTGAGGATGAGCCCAAGTCTCTCCTTTTCGAGTTCGTGCTTAAGGTCTAATAGTCACAAGGTGGAGCCCAACTTCTAACGCCTCAGGTATGACTGCTTGGAGATTGCTGGTTTTCCTTGGGGGAAGCTCACAATTACTCTGTCACTCCACAGAGCTTTCCTCTCTCTTTCTGGAATTGAGTTTAGATTTACCTTATCTCAGGAATTATTATGTGTTTTGTTGTTTGTTTTTTGTGAGGCTGAACTTCTAACCCATGGAATTGACTTTAAAGCTGATTTTAAAACAAGCATTTCCTCTTTTAATTACCCACATTCCCTGTGCGATGTGGCTATTTAAACTATATACATATATAAATGACAAATGAGAATTTTAAACATCAATAGGTATGTCAATATTATAGTTATTACATATTATATGCTATTCACAATAAAATTTACAACAAGGTTAATTAGATTTGTAATAGTATTTAGAGAAACATAAGAAAGTTTGTCTCTCTATCTTTTTATTATACAGCGATATATCTCTGTATTGGCAAAAGAGAGAATGAGAGAGATACATGTGCAATCTAAAAATCTCATCCCTATCTGGCTGACAGAGCTAGCCATCTGACCACAAAATATTTCCAGGAAACAGTGAGACAGACAGTCTCCTGTTCTTATTTAACCTGAAAATGATCAATGTTAAAAAATACTTAGAACATTCATTTTTGTTTGCTTGCTTTTTGTTTTTCTGGGTTTTGGCAGTCTCCCTGTAACCACAGCTGACCTGGAACTCGCTATGTAGACCAGACTGGCCTCCATCTTATAGAGATTCACCTGCCTCTACCTCCCCAGTGCAGGGGTTAAAGGCATGTGCCACCAGGTCCAGTCTGTAACTTTCATTTTTGTTGTGGTGATATTGGTGATATGTTGTGTGATATGAGGAAGCAGGGCCTGTTTGTGAACAATTTCAACCTGCAGCAAAGAGGTGGGAACTGTGAGGTCCCATTTTCTGTGACACTCATTGGATTCTGCTTCACCGGATCTTGGAAACATTTACTCACTAGCTGCTTTCAGGAGGGGATGACTGGAAAGTCCATGCCCACAAAAGTTGGACCAATGGTAATTAAAATGTAGATCTGTTCTTGCTTAAAACCTAGCAGCTTTGGGAAGAAGGGCTAAGTTTACCTACAAGCAACATCAGACTAGACCACATTCTTGAACTTTTTTACTTGTGATCTCTTTTCACCCAAGATATTTTTACAAACCCAATATTCATATAATAAATCATAAGGAAATCTATTATGAAACAATTATTTCATAATAATTTTATCATTCATAGAGGATGAAAGTCAATAGGCATGCTAAGTATTTGGATGTGCTTGTTTATTTTTATATGAAAAATTGAATCTTGATTGAATATTAGATATGGCTGGATATAGAGCATCTTCAACTGTTTTTAGAGGTGATCAATGTTTCGATTCAATAAACACCAATGCTGAGAATGCCACTTTGCATAAACACATAGTGCAAAATAGCAGAACTGTGTATAGGGCCATTTCAAAAATTGCTGGAAATCTGTCCTAATCCCAAACCAAGATTCTTTTAGGAATTTTGTGAAACTCAAATTAGTAACTCAAACAGCAATCTATAAAATCAGGCATTCTAACATAATACAACCCAAACATTCATCAATTTGATAGTTCTATGCCAAGAAATGATGGTAGGAAAATGTTTCAGGTCTCTGCTGTCTGCAATAAGCCATTACATTTTCATCTTATGCATATGAGTGTTTTGTCTGAATGTATGTAAGTACATCAGGTACATGCAATGTCCCACAGAGGTCAGAAGAGGTCAGATCCCTCGGAACTGGGACTACACACAGTTGTTAGCTGCCATATGGGTGCTGGGAAACAAACCAGGGTTCTCCGCTGGAACAATTGGTACTCTTAACTACTGAGCCATCTCTCCTGCTCAAAAACAGAAAACGTGGTTGTGTGCAGTAGAAACAATGCATTTTAATTACCTTCTGTTTCTGTGATAAACACCAAGACCAAAAGCAACTATGGAGTTTATTTGGCTTGCAGTTCCAGAGGGAGAGTCCATAATGGCAGCAGGAAGCTCCAGCAGGAAGATCACACCTTCAACCCCAGACATGAAGAAGAGAGTGATGAACACTCAAAATCACCTACAATGACATACTTTCTCCAACAAGGCTCCACCTCCTAAAGGTTCCATGACCTCTCCAAACAGCATCACCAACTAGGAACAGTGTTTAAATATGTGAGCCTATGGAGGACATTTCTCAAGCAAACCACTGCCCACTGCAATTCATAATATATAGCATCCTCAGATCTGAGTCAAGTCATTGGTGTTGTACAGTAGAAAGTGCACATGTGCCCTGTGTCCAGAACTAAGACTGCAGAGCAGTCATTCCGTGGAACGCAGGCAGGAACACCTAGGATTCATTACACACTTGCTTTTTAATCAATGTGAGGTATTTGCATTTAGAAACCTTTTCCTGTTACAAATTTTTTTTATGATCCTGAATTCAGTAATACAACCCATAGTTTAAGAAGCGTTGGACTAGACAAGTTGGCGATCTGGACTTCTGATTGTGACTGAATCTACAATTGTATGGGACCACAGCTCTAGTCAAACAAGTTCAGGTTCCTACAGCTACAGAACACAGATTAATTCTTCATATGGACAGGTGCAACAGATGGGCAGACAGGCTAATGGAGTACAATTACACCTGTTCTGATAAATCTGGTTTTGCTTAGTTTTCTTTCCTAAGCTGAAATTCTAGAACCAGAATTCCTCCTTGTGCTTCCTACTCGGACTACTACTGTAGTGCGAATACCTTTGCATCTTTGCACTCACTGAGTTCAGGGACACCTGTACATCTCCCCGTGTCCTCACCTCCTTCTTCTGGGGGGATTGCTTGATGTCTGACTCAGGTCCTGCCCTCGGACAAATATTTTTTTCTGCTGTAGGTACCTACATTACCTTCTTACCACACAGTCCATAGTCCGGTCCGCAGTTGCCAGGAATAGAGAACGGTACTTCCATTGTAAGGTTCAAGGGCAGATACACTTTGTGTCAGTAAAAGGTTTCTCAAGAGTGCCAACTACTATGTCACCACTCACATGTCTGCCTTGCTCTGGGCCCAGTTCTTCACAAACTGCAGCAGTGACCTCAGGGATCCCTGGGATTCTTCTTGGGATTGGCTCAACTCCAGTCCTAGCAAATGTTCTAAGTGCACGTTCGCATTCTTCAACTCCCCTGTCTACACTGTTGAATCTCTCCTCTTAGATCATGTGAGGTGTAAGGATGGATGAAAAGCAGAAGGATCCCTGGAGACATGTTAGAATTTCCCCTAAGCTGTGGAGAGCAGCAGACTTGGGTGGAGGATTGCAGTGCTGTCCATAGATCTGGAGCTAAGCACGTGTGTCCACAAACTCTTTCAGGCTCTCTAGCAGCATCAAGAATGTGCTGCAGGGTGTGCCCTCTGCTCCCCACAAAGACACACATGAACTCCCTGTTTGTTGCAGTGAAGCTGTCTTCCTGCAACTGCCATAAGCCTGGACAGGGAGGGGGATGATCTGTCTAAAGGGAATTTCCTCTGTCCTTATCCTATGAACAGAGCAGCATTTTTCTAACTGTAGAGAAGGGATCCTTACAGTAAGTAAGACTTCCTCCAAACCATACCTACTGGAAGAAATAGATATCCTAACCTCTGCTCCCCACGGTGTGTTCCTGTGGCAAAGGCAGTTGAGTTGTTGGGAACATTTTTGAAGTTAACAATCAAAGAAACAATCTCAAGTAGGAGGGATCTGAACTCAGACCGAAGACATGAGCTTAACAGATCCTCAGCAAATATAGGGTTCTAAAGGAAGAAGATAGCCAAATCACACAATGTTCTGACATTTTTACACATTTGTGTTTTTACAACCTATTACAGTGTTTTATTCAGACTAAACTTTCTCCTGTGAAATTTCTCTCTCAGCCTCAACATTTATAATCCTGATGAGTTTTTTGTATAATGATCAATAATGCTCTAGCTAATTTTTTAAAAACTCACTTGTTGGAAAAATAATTGAACATACGAGCACAAAAGGAGAATGTGAAAATTAAATGTAACTGAGACACTAAAATATGTAGGAAGCATATTTTCTATTGCAATACTTTTAAAATTAGAACATATTTTCTTTAAGAAAATATTTTAAAACCTCTTCTGTGATCTAATCTTCATGCTTTTTTGTGTGTTTTCTGTGATCATTCGCTTTTCCCCGCCACTTCGGGCAGGCTTTGGTGACCTGCAGTATCACAGATGGGCCACAAGGTGGCGCCATTCACCACTTCATCTCTTCCACCTGTCAAGGGTGGAGTAACAGCAGCCTACGGTGTTTTCCCCAGAGGCAGAAACATAACCTTATTCTTGTCACATTTAAAAGAACGGAATGCAGAATTTACACAGAATTCTCAAAATATGTTTTATCTTCGTTGTCAGTAACCCCCAGCGGACCAACTTTTACTTTTGTTCTTGAAATAATTTGGAGCAGCAAATGACATCAGGCCTATTTTATCCATCAATCAAAGGGTAATTTCCTATGTTTGTTACCATAGCACCCACAGCTATGGTGCTTTCGTGCTCTGTCTCCTTCATCTTGGCTCCCTATTACAGATAAGCAATCAGTTTATCTATGGACCCTGAAACCAGGTGAGAAAGGGTACACAAGAAACCCGGAAATCACCACAGTGGCGGCTGAGGAGTGAGACCCAAGGCGTCTGCTGCTGCCCTGCAGATGGAGACTCTTAACAGGCCCTGCTTTTTGTGATGGGGGCTTGTGTGCACCAGAACTCACCCTGAGCAGTTGCAGCTTAGAAGTGCCCAACACTGAGGGACAAGTCTTTGTCCTGACAGCACCCCAAACTTCTCCCTAATTAACTTTTCAAATGCCCTTAGTCAGGTCGGTTTTGTTCTTCAAGGGAAAATCCAAACGGATCCCAGCTTGCCTTTGCCTCTTCTCCCAAAGCAGACGGAAGCACAGGCAGAAGGCGTTTTGTCAAAATCTGAGGTTAAGACATTTGGTTGTGACCTGCCGCACCCTCAAACATTTCACCAAAACAGACGGGCATTCTTGGCTCTGGCTTTCTTTAATGAGTCTCTGATCTAATAAGGATCAAGTTATTCTTTCAATTATCAAAAAGTATAAATTTAAGGGATACAGGTTTAGGACATAGTAAGCTATGTAAGCGTCATGATGCGTCTCCTCCTCCTCTCTCCTTTCTTCCTCTTCTTCCTTCCTTTCTTCCTCCCCCTCTGCTTCCCCTCCCTCCTCTCTGATTCTTATTCTCTCCCCTTCCCTTCCTCTCTGTGTCTTCTTGCCTCTTAATGTCAGTTCTGTGTTTCTCCCTCATCTACAATCCTCACAGTATGTCTGTTGGCCTGGGTTGGGGAGTGATCATTGAGGCTACTATTTAGAAAGGAAAAGTTAGGTTGTGTGTGCATGGGGGGGGTGTTCTTTTTAAAAAATATTTTATTTATTATTGCTTATTTTATGTATATGAGTGTATTGCCTGCATGTGTATAAGTACACCCGTGTTGTACAGTGCCCACGGAGGTCAGAAGGGGGTATAGGATCCCCTGGAACTGGAGTTATAAAGGGCTGTTAGCCACCATGTGGGGTGCTGGGAATTGAACCCAGGTCCTGTGCAAGAGCAGCCAGTGCTCTTAAGTGCTCAGCCATCTCTCCAGTTCATGGGAGAAGTGCTCTTTTACATCTCAGGCCAGGTTCTTAGGGGACTGTTGCTCGGTGGCTTTTCCCATACTTAAGTGGTAGCTGGGAAATCATTTGATATATTTTCACATTTGGCATTTCAATTTGTCACTGTTTTATTTTATTTTTATTACGTGCGTGTGTGTGTGTGTGTGTGTGTGTGTGTGTGTGTGTACATGCTTGTATGTGGAGATCAGAGGATAACTCTCAAGGGAGTCAGTTCTCTCCTTCTGCTATGTAGGTCCCAGGGATTGAACTCAGTTTGTGGACCTTGACTGCAGGTACTTACCTGCTGAGCCATCTCTCTGACCTTGCCAGTGTTTTAGAGGAACTTCCTGAAGTCTAACATACGAGGAGAAACTTTCCTGTTTCTCCAGATTTACGATGGTGTTCTCAAAATTCACAAATTACGCATGCTATCAATCAAGCCATGTAGTTTCAAGAATATTGTATATTTTATTCCCCTTATTAGAGGATGTAAAGATATAGCCCAGGTTAGCACATCTCTAACAAAGAGCACTGCTGCCACTGAGATGTCATTACCCACTCTCAGTCTCAACCTTAGTCCCATGGTACTCATACAGATTTGAGTGCTCGAGCTGATGCTGTCTGGACTCAGTTCTTTGATGAAAGAGGTAATTATTGTTAACAAAAAACATAAGATTCAAATTTACCAGGCTCTTGTGCACTCATGTGCACACATAGCATTCATACTCACACAAAACACACATACACACATGCATATGCATGCTCACATACACATGCACACATATGCATGCTCATATACATATATTCTTGTATGCATGTATATGCATGCACGCACACATACAGACACACACATACACGTACACATAGGTATACATGCACACATACATACACAGATAAGCATGCATGCATGTACACATATACAAGTATGTACGTATATATGGATACACATCTGCACACATATACTTACACACACATTCATTTGTATACATACATGCATACAAATAAATGCATGCACACATATACATGCATATACTCATATATGCACATATGTACACATACACACCCACATGCATAAATACATGCACATGTACACAAAATGCATGTGCACACATACCTGCACATAAGTACATGCATGCACAAATACATACAGCTACATACGTATAAGCACACTCATTCACCTGCACACACATGTACACATGCGCACACATACATAAACACACATACATATCCATGCAGACATATATATGCACATATGCACACACATGCATCTATGCACACATATTCATACACTTGGACACACATACACCAACACTCATAAATACATCTGTACACACACATACATAAAGTCACACATACCCACATACACATGACTCGGGCAAAAATTTCCTTATGCTCTGACTGCTGATTTATTAGAAAATATGCCTGGGAACACAAACTTGTACTAACTGGAAGAAACCTGACTTGCTCAGCTTTATCATGTCACCTGTTCGTGTGTGAGGCAAAGTGAAGCAGGCAGAGTCCTGCACACAAAAGTCAGCTGTGCATACACAGGTTAGGTGTTAACATTTTGCCCTAACACTACCCCCACCCCACCCCCCGGAAGTTCGCAGTTTGGCTGCAGTGCAGACAAGCGGTGGAGCTGCTGCAGTCTGAAGTGTGCTCTTCAGTGCAGGGGCCTTTCCGTGCTTCCAGGAGGGAGATCAAGGACAAACGCCCCTCTGCGCCTTCTCTCTGCAAGGTTATGTGAGGGAAAGGAAGCAACACAGCAGACAGACACCAGGAAGGAGCCCCGCCCAGCCTCTACCTGTGCAGATGAAGCTGGAGAGGCCTCCATAGATGACTTCGTCATTGTCGGGCAATATAAACGGACACCTCGTCTGGACCTCCAAACAGTATTGCTTGCAAGGAATTGTCTTTCTGCAGTTAAACTGCGTGACTTCAAAATACTGGGAACACAGCCAGGCTTTGTAGACAATCTACAAGAGAAAGAGAGAAGAATCAGAGGTGTGGAGGGACTGCTACAGGGACTGGCTGGCCTGGGAGAAGCAGAAGGCGTTTTCAAGTGGGTCAGGAGACAACTGGCATTTGGAGGAAGTGCGGTTCACATATTTGCAGTGAAGAATGACAAAAAACACAGCTAGGAACATCTGCTGTTAATTCAGATAGTGTTGGATGTAGCCCGAAGTAAAATGCAAAAGGTATCTGATTCGAATATTCTCGGAAACAGTGAGTTCGAGCAGGACCTGAAGTTTTCAGGATCCAGTGATACGTAAAGGACGGAATGACCCAGCAGTTAGACTGGAAGCTGCAGCGCGCGGCCACTTCCCCAGCCGTCTCGCTGCTCATACCGCAGCTGGGCGCTAGATGGCGCTGAGCCTTTTGCAATGACAGCCTGCAGGGGTGCAGAAGCCTGTGGGTTCCTTACAGCCTGCCTCTCCCATGGCTCACAGCAATAAGAAATAGGCATTTGCATTTCTCACTCACAGCATGCGCCCTGTAAACCTCACAGAAAGCCCAGCAAAAACACAGATCAGACATGATGTGCTGCCTATGGTTAGGAGAGGTGGGTGGGAGGTTGCACCAGAGCCCCAGAATCAGCCTTACACACACTGTGCAATTTACATTTGCTAAGTTTTATGAAATTTAATGACAGGTGAAGGGAGTGTGGCTTTATTGAACCTTTGGTTTGTGGTGGCTACTTGGGGGAAGTAAACATTGAAAAAAATCACCTTTTTCCTAACATGAAGAAACCAAGTAAACCTAAATTATAATGAAGTCATGGTAAGGTATCCCACTATGGCACAGATTACCGAAATTCATTGGCAAGTCAAGTCCCTAGCACCGATGAATTCTGTTTCTAGGACAATGACACTACTCCACTAATGTTTCATCCATTACTGTCTGCCTCCAAAAATGCATGGCTCAGAGTTAAAAGTACACAAATACATCATAAATATTAGATAAAAGAGTAAGCATTTATCAAATTCATATACAGTTTTTCACATCAAATACCCAAGATGCATTTAGAATATCACTTCTAGCTGTATTTTACTTAAGAATAGTGATAAGTATAAGGTGGAAGATTTTAGAATTTAAATCTATATTCTGTTGATGCCCCAACTTTTCTTCTTAGAAGCAACTCTGGGCTTAATCTTAAAAATTCTGCCAAAAAACTTATGAAGTTGTAACAGAGGTTTTAGATTCTAAAAAGAGCTTGGACTCAGGCTCCCCAGATCACTGTTTGTTTAGCATGAGGTGATTATGTCAGGTTTATCTAGTAACTTCCTGTTGATTTTATCAAAATGAAGTTTTACTCATTGAAGAAAATGCCTCTATAAGAGGAAAAAGGCTGAATGTGAAACTCCTGTATAATTTTAGAGGGACAAAGTAATTTTTACTTGTTATGTCATCAACGGTCCAGAATCACTCAATCACTTGATATGTAGGAAGTCACAATGACTTTTCTAATAGGGTTTTGAATGGATCTAAACACCTAAAGTATACAATGAAAAACTGACCCAAGAAAATATGATACAAAAGCTGAAGAGACGAATAGAATTTTAATATTTGAACTGGGAAGCAGAGGTGTCCCGTGGACAAACTCCAGTGATAGGTGTCTGAGGACTAGTGATAGGTTGACTAACTTTGGAATCATGGACAGAACCACCAGTTTTAGAACCAGGAAAGCGAAATGGTTTCTTAATCACATTTTGGGTTAAATTGTGAGTTGAAGATGCTTTTTGAAATACCAACGTTTATTTGTTCATTACAGTGCATTATGGGATTTGGCATTTATGGCAGAATTGGAGCTGTGATCCTGGTGTGCTCTGTGATTGCTGCCTCCCACTGGGCATGTTTGTATGTGCAGGACAATACTAAAATTGTGTACTAATATGCCACAACTGTGCATATTTCTGGGATTCTAGGGACTAGAGTGATCTTTTTGGTTTTTTAAGAAATATTCCCACATAATTCCAGAAAATTACAGATCTGTCTATGGGTTCCACTTTACACTTGGCCCCCAATTGTGCCAACTGACTGTTAACCTTATTTTTTTATTTTTAGAGAAGGTCACAAGCAGGCCTTAAGCTCACTGTGTAGCCAAAGATGACCTTGAACTTCTGATACCACTATCTCCACCTCCTAAGTGCTGGTATTACAATAGTGTGCCACCATGCCTTGTTTATCCTATGCTGAGGGTGGGCCCCAGGGGCCGCGTGCACCTCAGGCTGGTACTCTACCAACAGAACTGCAATCTCCAGGTGGCTTTTAAATACTTTAACATCAATGTACTTGAGTGTCCCTCCACAGACAAGGGACAGCATTTAGTGAAACATTTTGATACAACAGATGCATTCTCTCAAGCAGCCTTTTCCTGAGCACTGCCCAAGTGAAACAGATTCATTTTCATTCGAGTTTAACTCTATTTGCTTTGCAGACTTTTTTTCTTACTTGAAAAAAAAAAAGTGTCAGTGACCAAAGCATTTTTTTTTCTAAACTTTTAGTTGAAGGCTTCAGAGAGCATCCATGTTCACAGAGTTGCCAGGACAGCTTCAGGTATTGTACTGAGCCACATCTCCAGCCAGTCTCCCTGCCCTTCAGTTTTGTGATCCACATGGACTTCTAGATATGGGATGAAGAGCTCCCATTTGAGAATTATTAAACTAAGCACATTTTAGATCTTAGGCATCCGTTATGGGAGGAAACTGTGAATCAAAACAAAATAATGACAGGAGAAATATGTTATTATGTGAAAGATTAGGACAGAGGAACAATTTTTATATAACTAAAGATTTATCTTTTCACTGTGCAGACTGTTTGAGATAAAAGAGGCAACAGAGGCACAGAGGGCGTTTGCTAGAATATTCCAGAGTTAACCAGAAAAGATTTGCCTGGGGGGAGAGAAGTTCTGTAATCTCACAAAAGATGACTTGAAAAGTAAAATATCATGCTGCCAAAAATCTGTGAACTGTTCTAGGGAGAGCAGAATGCTGCCTAACAGCACACCATCATGGGTAGTAGATGAGGGGTGGGTACCTGCTGCTGTCCATGCTCTGAGGAAGCTACTGCATGCTGATCCTGTGCTAACCACGATGCTTTTTCCCTTCCCTTATTCCTTATTTTTAATGTGGGGTCAGAAGATAAAGACAAAATTGAAACATTATTGGCATAATATAAAGAATGCTGTCTTCTGAGGCATGGAGTTCTCCATGATTGAAAACATTTACATTTACATTTAGAGGTCCCTCCCCAAAGCATTTCAGGGAGCATTCTTAGAGCTAATGAATGGCTCAAATTTCAAGTTTTTGAAGGAGTTATGTTGATAGGTTTTTTTTTTGTTTTGTTTTGTTTTTGGTGGTCTATAACTAAAAGGAAAAGATTTGGGTTGTTTTTAAAGCACCATATAATTTTCAAACACAATTGTTGATATAAAATATTTGTCTTATTTCATAAAAACCATGTTGCACAAGGAAAATTCCAATTCTCTTATTGTTACTTTGCCTTCTTGCCCCTGAGGAGAGACATAGTAGGTAAATCATGTTTCTACACACCTCTTGAGGTGCTTCCAAAGTTGTCCTGACATACATGCCCTCCTGAAGCGGCAATTGACTGTGTGGAAACCTGACTGACAGTGGTCCACCCAACAGGAAGGAAGATGTGCTGTCAAGGCACAGATTTCCTTAATATGTCTTTTACTTTACACCGGGAAGTGATTTTTTCTCTTTTTTTTTTTTCCTTTTCCTGGAAAAGCTCATTCTACCAGTTTCTTACCCTTCTAAATCCCCTGAGGCTTGTTTGAACATATTTTGCCAATTAGGAAATGGCGATACTGGGATATTATTCAAGCAACGAATGGAATCTGTCTTTCTGTTTTTCTTGATAGTTCAGTCAAGGCATTTGTCATTATGAGATCTGGTGCCTGGAATTCTCCCAAGAGGCTGAGAAATGAGGACAATATGGGGACTCCTGGCCCCTGGAGCCAGGAAGGTGTGGCATACCCAAGCAGAGCGATCTAATGACCATCTCACAGAGCCTCTGCATTCTAAAGGGGGACTTGGGGCCAGGGATGATGGTGGTGGAAGGGCTGAGAGCCTGAGCTGGATGCTAGGTCTGCTGCTGATGAATACACCATATTATGTGGAAGGCAGAAACCCTGCACTATCATGCCTAACATGTCCCCTCGTTATGGTTCCACTTCATCTCAGAACTGTGACATCCTGTGGAGGCTTCCCTGCGTCTCTGCATACAGCCGTGTCCATTCCTCTAGACCAGTCTTGGCTTCTCTGCAGTCCAATCAGTTTGAGTCTCCTTGGTTTGGAGTTCTGTTGGGTTGGAGACTGTGGTAGAGGACTAGGAAGGGTTGGTCCTATCCAAAGAGTTGCATCCATGGATGCTGCCTAAGTACCTAACAAAGACTGACTGACTTCTGTTATTGGCAACATTGAATTTTCTGGCAAGCTTTGGTGTGAGGTGCAGCTGGCCAAGAAGAGGGAGGATCTCTGCCTGCTATGCAGCTGTGAAAGCCACTGGAGCTGAGGCACTCTGGGAGGAAGCCTGCAGGTCAAAGAGCAGGAGCACAAAGGATTTGCTCCTGGGGAGTTTCCATTGGTTGGGGGCTGGGAAAATGACCCAGTCAGTGCAATGCTTGCTGTGCAAGCCTGAAGACCTGAGAGCAGATTCCCAGCTCCCACATAACCTGGAAGAACAGCACAGTAATTATAGCACTGGGGAGGTAGACAGGCATCTTCACGAGGCTTGACAGGCAGTTAACCTAGCCAATCAGCCAGCTCCAGCTTCAGTGGGAGACTGTTTCTAAAAATAAGGTGGAGTGCAATTGAGGAAGATACCAGCTGTCGACCTCTGGCCTCTGCGTGCACCCACACTCATACACCACATCCATGTACACACGCATACACCTTACATACACAAAACATAAAAATAGTCACATAAATAAATAGCCGGGCATGGTGGCACAGGCCTTTAGCCCCAGCACTGGGGAGGCAGAGGAACACAGATCCCTGTGATTTCGAGGCCAGCTTGGTCTACATAGCGAGTTCCAGGCCAGCTGGGGCTACAGGGAGATCCTGTCTCCAAAAAGACAAATAAATAAATAAATAAATAAATAAATAAATAAATAAATAAATAGCTGTCTTCAAATCAAAATGACTTTCCCTGGTCCCACCTTCTTGGAAGGACTTTCTCACCTTGCAGATGTATTTCAGCAAATCCCTATCTCCAGGCTATAAGGGTTTAGTGACAAAGTTTGGAGTGTGTGGAAGGAGACAACAGGCTTTGTGAATGTTATTCTGCAAGACCAGCTGCTGTAGCTACCGCACTATTGTGTTTAGTACATGTTGTTACAGTTTTAAGTGGGCATGAGACTCAAAATCAGAGCTGACATTTGTGTGTCTGAAGGAATGCCTTCTGTCCTGTCGTGTGCAGTGAGATTACCCTGAACCCAGAAATTGAAAGGCGTTATTTAGTCTGGGTCCTAAAGAGAGGAATAGAGGCATAAGGAAGAAATCCTGGGTAAAAGCAAGACTGAGGGACAGGAGAGATGGCTGAGTTGTTAAGAGCACTGCTGCTCTTGTAGAGGACCCGGGTTCGATTCCCAGCACCCATATGGCAGCTATGAACCTTCCTTAACTGCCGCGACTCGGAACAGCAGAGCCGAGGAAAGGACAAAACGGACGCCAAGGTAGGGTTCAGGCTTCTTCTCTCTTTTATTGCACTTCAGTTCTTATATATTTTGTTCCCAACAGAGTGTTGCCGACCCCTTGGTTTACAAGGCACACACACACACACACACACACACACACACACACACACAGCTTTACTTCCAGAACAGTAGGCATCTAGCTGTGTTTCCTGAAGGAGGATGCAAATATCCCCCTATCTGCGATGCTGAGCCACGTTTTTGGATACTGATACTCCATTTCTGCCACTTGTCCTTCAGAGCTTTCCAAGTCTGCCCAACCGATTCCTGATGCCAGGATGGGTCCCAAGGGTCGACTCACACAGGAACAGAATTGCTCTCAAAGCAGTGGGGTCGACCTGTGTTCAGCCTGCTGCTCCTGGAGTGGCAATTGGGGGCCACCAACATGACATGACTGTAGAACAGATGCAAAACAAGTCACCAACTGTGCTCACCTTAGTGGACAAGGTGCCTGTCCCAGGTGACCTGTGTGCTTAGGGGATGAAGGAACCCAGGAAGAGTCCACCAGTGGACCCCAGCAGAAAAAAACAGTACCCTGATTATGACTCCACCTTACTAATGGACAGAGCTGTCACATTCTGCTAGGTGCTGTGCCCGTTTCTTTCCCTATAGTTCTTCATCTCCTTGTGACTTGGCTTCAGCAGATCCCCTCTACTGGCCTAGTTCTCTCCAAGCTGCTTGGTCCATCTGCTGGTACATCCAGCTGCAGAAGTCAGAGGTTTCTTCCTTGAACACTCACCAGCCAGTGCTCAAAGGTAGACAAACTTTCTGGGCTGAGAGTATCCTGAGTTTGTGACTTGTTCTATCCAGGTTTCTTCAGTTCCCCAAGGGTCTGGGCTCCTTCTTAGACCTCCTTTGTCTGTTCTTGTTGCCCATGTTTGTTTGTGCTCCTTGCTGCGCCCCCAAATGTAAGAGCCCTTGCAGTCCAACTGTACACTCTTATGATTCAATTGTCCTTACAGTAATGAAGCATAAATATTTCAGAATTTTTTCTCACTCCCCCCCGACCCCCTTATACAACTGATCTGTCTAGAAACCCTGACTCTAACCTCTTCAACCAGGATCTACAGAATCAGAAACTGGGCCCCTCCTCCTGTTCCTTCTACATGCTAGCCCAGTGTGATGACTTTATCTCTGACCCCTCTGACACCTGGGAAAACCTCCATTTTACTTTACACTTCTGTCTCTCACCTAGTGGACCTTGTCTGAGTGACCCCCTCTTCCACGCTGTGCTTAGAGGAATTGCTGTACGGCTGTTTTATTTCATGACTCCATCTCACGGTCCAGCTCCCCACTGCCCCCAATTCTAAGGGAAAAGCAGAAAGTCCTCAACAGACTCTGAACAACTTCATCTTGTTTAGGCCTGCGTAACATCTCCATCCACTTCCATCCTGATACTAATGATGAGAGGCACGTGCTAAATGCATCTGCTCTCAGGGCCCCACACCCATCATCCTACCTCCTGCTGCATCAAACAGCCTCACTGAGCCTGGTTAGTGCCTCCTGGTCCTCTGCAGCCTCCTTTCTTAGCCTTCCCTAGAGATTTCAGCCTAGAGATGCTGAACTGCATTCTTCAATGGACAGATGGTCTAACTGACTTCTCTTCTGTGTATTTCTACAATGAATTCTCTTTGACTGGAGATCAGAACCAGACTCTGCACTGCTCTGAAATTTTAGTGCTCTAAAATTTCCCAGGGAAATTTTATCCTCCATGGGATTCTCACAGGAAATTTTCCACAAAGGCTTCAGTTGGGCACAGCAGTGTCTTGTGATATGGGAGTGACAGGCAGTTCACTGGACTCAGATCAATCACAGAGCATAGTCTTTGCTGATCTTCTAGCAGTTTACATCCTAGAAATTTCTTCTCAAGTGACCAAAAATGTGGCCTAAACTGAAGTCCAAATAAATCTTAAAGAAACAAGGTTTTGGGGTTGGAGAGATGACTCAGAAGTTAAGAGCACTGGTTGCTCTTGCAGAGGACCCGGGTTTGATTCCCAGAACCCACATGGAGACTAAACAACCATTTGTGACTCCAGTTCCAGGTGATCAGACTCCCTCTTCTGACCTCTGTAGGCATTGCACAACACGGGTACACTTACACACATGCAGGCAATACACTCATACATATGAAATAAAAATAATAAATAGTTTTTAAAACGTGGCTTTAGAAAATGCCTTCATACTGTGAAACTCCTTTTCCTAAAAGATGCTATGGTCTTGGTCTTGAGGCATAGTCTGACACTGGGTTGTAAACTGAGAAAAATTCTACACAAAAATGAGACAAGGTTTGGATGCTACACAGAGCTCATGGGAGGCTTATAGAGCCTGGGAGGGCAGGGTTTGCTTTAAAATTGTTTCATGATGTATAGATTGAGATGATGATTAAAGACGTTCAGAAGGCAGTTTGCATGGAGTCACACCTTTCCAAGGCCATTCAATTGCACATCAGAGTTGGACTATTCACAATGATAATGTGCATCATGCTCACAGTGAACCTGAAACCAATTCCCCTGGAGTGAAGGATAAACTTCTAGTGAGCCATCCTCAGCTGACTGTCAGGGCAGGGATGAGGTGGAGACAGGTCTGCTGTAGGTCTTGGAGAGGAAGGTGTCCTTTTCATAGATGCTGTGTCTGTGTGCTGGTCAAAGATGAGTGTAAAGTCTGTTTCTCACCAGCCTTTTTGGAAGTTGAGATGAAATAGGTATAGATGACATGCAGCCTAAGTCTATCATGGAAAAGCAGCAATAGCACACATCACACGGTCCTCTACAACCACTGCTTATTTGAACTTGGTCAGTCCTACTAGCTCAAAAGTGTTAAGAATTCTACTGGCATTTGAAGGTTTAAAAAGAAAGTGCATGAACACTTTAATACAAATTCCTTTTAGGGATCCACATCTCATGTGAGTTAAGAATGTTGAAAAGGGCCTTAATAATAAATGAGGAAAATCAGTCTTGTGAAGAAGAAATGGAAGGGTCTGAGACAAGTGGAAGACTTGTCAGCAGGTAAAAAAGGAGACATTTTCACCCTGGAGAGGGAAGGGTGGGTGTGTCAGCGGTCCTCAATCTTCAGGAGATTTGACAGAGCACTTGGTATTCGATAAGTGAATGAGAGTTAAATTCCAGGATCTATAGTATATCTCAAACATACTGATGTCCTCTGCAGAACTGGAATAAGTAATCAGTCAATTCACTATAACATACAGCTGCATTCATTTTTTTTTCATGCACATACATAGAATAGAGAGCCTTTACCTCATAGAATAGAGGATATAATGAAAGTGAATAACATCTTGATGCACATAGTGTATGGAGCTTTGCAGTACTAATCTAACAAACTGGTCATTATGTATAGATAGATGCCTTATAGAACTAAACTACAAGATGCTTTTGTATATATCTAAATTTTCTCCTTCTTTGCTGTATTTTCATGATCCTTTTGTATCAGTAATGCATGGTTACAGCCCAAGTCACCAAGATCAGACTCACAGAAGTTACCTGGAGGACAAGAACTTGCTTTTGCCCTGGGTTGACTGGACTCAGCAGTTGTCCTGGTTACTTTTTATTGTCAACGTGACACAACCTAGAGTCGCTTGAAAAGATGGAACCTCAATTGAAGAATGACTTCCATCAAATTGGCCTATGGTCATGTCTACGTGAAATTGTCCTGATTGATGATTGCTGTGGAAGGACACAGCCTACTGTGGGTGGCACCATCCCTAGGCAGGTAGACCTGGGCTATATAAGAAGGCTAGCTGAGACTGAGTCAGAAAACAAGCTGGTAAGCTGTTTTCCTCCAGGGTTCTGACATTGCTCCTACTTGAGTTCCTGCCCTGAGTTCCACCAGTGACGGATTGTCACCTGGAAGTGTAAGCTGAAAGAAACCCTTTCCTCCCCAAGTTGCTTTTGGTCTTTGGACTTATCATGGCAACAGAAAGGTGATCTAGAACAGTAGTCTTCACCATTCCTACAGCCTCAAGTGCTGCTGCTTTCATCATCCTATCAGCGTGCCTGGCACTCTGCCATTTTTAATGTTTTTACCACACTCTAATGTAACCTGATAGCTAGGGGTTGAGAGAGAAGAGGAAAACCCCAAGTTATGTATGAATCATATCTGTTTCTAGGAATGGGGTGGTACTGTGTTGCGTGACTCTTTCAACACAATTTTTTGTTGAATTTTTGTATATTTCATACAGAACATCTCAATCAGTCTTAATCATATTTACACCCCCTTCCCCACTGGCACCCTCCCAGAGACTCCCCACTGGAATCCATACATTCTGTCATTTGTCTTAAGACATATTGTATCAAGTTAGTGTCCCCAGATATCCCTCAGTTCAAGCTCATCTACTGAAGTCTAGTCAGCCTACCTAGAGTCTCTCACTTTAGGAAGATCAGCTCTTCCTCACCCAGCAATAATCAGTTGCCAATATTTCTTCAGCTAAAATTGGGGTCAGCTGTCCATTTCCCCAGTTCTATGCTAGGTTTTTGTCTGTTTGAGTTTGCATGGGTCCTGTGCATGCTGACACCATGGCTGTAGGTTCATATGAGCAGGGTCCCAGGAGTCTATAGGATTCTATTTCCATATGGTCATGTACCTCCTCCCTGGCTCTTACAATTTCCTGCCCCCTCTTCCAAAATGGTCCCTGATCCCTGGGTGGGTATAGTTTAATCAAAACAGTTTTTAAATCTGTTACTGTAAAAAAATGTCATTGATCCTATTAGAATTTTCAGCTTTAGAAGTAGGCTGAACCCTTCCATGTTCTAATGAAAGAGTAGGTAGGAGGCCTGAGACCCTGAAACACAAAGGCATCATTGTTCACCTGCTTTGGCTTCCCAGGCATTGCTCAGTCTCTCTGTTCATCTCAAACTTTTCATTGGCAGCAGATGGAGAATCAGGATCAGCATGGCTGCAGATTATGAGTTTTGTGAAAAGACATCTCAGACTGGGGAGATAGCTCAGAGGGTAAAGTGTTTGCTACATAGCTCAGACCTGAGTTGGGAATCTCAAGAACTTATGAAGAACAGATATGGTAGCCTGTGCCTGTCATCCTAGTGTTCCTACTATAAGATGGGAGGCAGAGACAGAAGACTGTTAGGAGCTCATGGGGATAGCTAGCCTGGATGTATAGTAGGAATCACCAGAGAGTCTGTCTCAGGCAACGCGAAAAGCAAGAACTGGCACCCCAGGCTGTCTTCTGACCTCTGTACCCTGTCTATGGCACATGGAGCACATACCCCGTCTTCACACACATGAACATGCATACCCACAGGTACATCACACACCTGCAGACATTAAAAATGCTATCTCCCTGGCCTCACAAAGAGTACCATCAAATGAAGGGGACATGGTAAGGTGTGCCAGGCCCTATGCCAGCTCTTTGAAAATAATGAAGACCAGGGTTCTCTGGGTTCATAGGGAAGAGAAGTGTCTTTCCATGTTAGGGAGGAACAGAGGGGATTAGAGTGACTCAGATACCAAAAGAGAAGGGACAATGTCAGAGGGGAAGGAAGGGGGCTGATGAAGTAAGGACTCACCAGTTACTGTGCTACAGGTTTCCCCACATCACCTCTGTGAGCCAACTGCTTTGATTCTGAACTTCTAAATGTGAAACCAGGGCTCAACACAATTTAGACAAGATCCCACAGCAGAAGTAACAACCAAGGGGGGATTCTCCTGTCATATTACCCTACACCCCAACTGTGAATCAAACTGTCTTAGTCTACACCACAGTCAGGTGTAATGAACATTTACTCATGTTACTTCTCTTGAGTACAAGTGTTTGGAAGCCGAACAAAGCACCTCTTCTAAGCTGGGCCTTAGAAGGTGTGGACCTGAAATCCCAGGAGCTCCAGAGACTGAGGCAGGGGACCCCAAATTCAGATCAGCCTGGTCCACATAGTTAGTTCCAGACCATCCTAGGTAATTTAGGGAGACTGCCTCAAAAAGTAAAAATAAAGTATATATAAAACAAACACAAAAAGGAAGGCAGGTGATATACCTCAATTATAGAGCTCTTACCTAGCATGGGTAAGGCTCCAAAACTGGAAAAGAAGAAAGAAGATTTAAAAAGAGGGAAAGAACCTCCCTCCTTTAGGGCTGAACTTTGAATATTCAAGTGTATCCCATGTACCTGCCGTACCTCAGTAAGATACTTCTGTAGTGGTTATATGTATTCTTTTCCACAGTAAAAAAGTCAAAAGATCACAGTGTTTGTGAGCATATTAACACAAACTTACAACCCTTAGAACTACTGGCCTGAGTAATGTTACCATTGTACAAAATGAGCCAGTAAACTGGCTACCAGCAAAATTAAGAGCCACTTCCAATTAAGTTTATTTTTCTGGTTCTGATTCTCTCTCTGTCTCTCTCTTTATTCTTTCTGTACTTGCTTTTTCTTCTCATGAATATTTATTTGACTTTGAATTACATAGACTACTCAATGGTGTGCATTTTAAACAGAACTTGCTGAACATTTTTATTCTTAAAATATTTAGCACATGTGCTGCACATAAATACGAATTATTAAGATATACATATGACTTATGAATGTGTTCATTGTGAAACATAACAAAACCCAAGGACTTCCCAAGATGGAGTAATGGTGACTGCGACGTGTCCGGGCTGGTGTGCATGCTGCATTCATGAGAAGCCTGGCTTCAGGGCAACTGCAATTGTAAACTTCTTAAGCACTGAACTAAATCTTGTAACTCGTCCAATTCTGTTGCACAAACATTTAAAACTGAGCACTTGCCTAAATTATGTAAGGCATTTTTAATGAATTTCATCTAACCGACTAGACAAAAGCAATAATCAGTGAGAGGACAAGACCCTGGTCTGACTTGACTCACCAATGACCATCCCACAGGGGGCCACAGGCAGGACTCAGCCACTGCTCCCTGAATGGATGAGTGAGTGAATGCTGTGAATGGGCAAGTGGAAGAATAATGTGAGTGACTGAATGAACGAATTCTTGAGTAGATGAGTGGGGTGAATGAATGAATGAATGGTTGAGCACGTGGCACACTGGTGAATCCAGCTGGCCAGTCCTTCCTGTTCTCCTTAAGGGGGATCCATTTTCTCAGTCGATCTTGTCCTCCTTTCTTTATTTTAATCTAGACACAAATGGGCTCCGTTTCCTCTGGTGCCCTGCTTTTCAAGGCGAGCAGCAAAACTGGGCTAATCAGTCCAATTTAGGGACAGTACAATGCCGCTTGCTGGTTTGCTTAGTAGTAAGGGCTGTTCACACTACAACTTCCTTGTGCTGGCTCCTGTGACTCAAAAGTTTCTTGAACCGTGAGACTTGGGTTTGTAACTGCTGACACTAAACTTACTGATATAAGGAGCCAGTGTTGTCACATGTGCATATATATATATATATATATATATATATGACCATGCATATATTTATTTTGCTGCTTTTAACCAAAATGCATTGTTTTAAAATTTTTTATTTATTATGTTTATTTTTCATATGTATGAGTATTGCTTGCATGCATGTAAGTGCACCTGTGTTATGTAATGCCTTCAGAGGTCAGAAGAGGGCATTGGATCCCTTGGAACTCTGTTAGCTTCCATGTGGGTGCTGGAAACTGAACCTGGGTCCTCTGCAAGAGTAGCCAGGGCTCTTAACAGCTGCGCCATCTCTGCAACCCCCCAAATGCATTCTTAATAACTCATTGTATGTATCTGAACTGTTTCACCGTCTTTGGGGAACAAAAGAAAAGGGAAACATGCTATTGTATTTCCTCAGTAAGAACTGAGATTAGATAAATACAAATTTTCAACATCTTAAACCCTTCCTAGAAAATTAGAAAAAAAATACATTTGTTCAAACAGATGTTTGAGGCAAAATGGGAATAGATTTAATGTCTGTAAATTAAGACTAATAGTTGAGTTGAAAGACAGGGATTTTTTTTTTTGGATTTTCCCTGAAATGTTTCTGAAAATGGGTTTTTAATGGATGATTCCTTCTTTGCACTCCAATTTTGTGATCAAATTCCTGGAGAATCAATTAAACACAATGCATTTCCTGTTCTTCAAGTAGGTGTTATTATAGAAAAAGAGGAATCATAGTTTTTCACTGTTAGTCTAAAAACAGAGACTCTCTGGCCTTTGACCCATTCTGTAATCAGGCTTAGAAGCATAGCCACTGGATGGAAAACTGGATTTGTTCCTAGTTGTGCAGAAACAGAAAACATATCACTCTTAGTGGATCTCTTTCCTCTCACTCCAAGCTAAACATCCATCAGAAGTGTATTTTACGGGCTGGAGAGATGGCTCAGTGGTTAAGAACACTGGTTGTTCTTGCAGAAGACCCGGGTTTAAATCCCAGAACCCACATGGCAGCTAACAACTGTTCGTAACTCCAGTCCCAGGGGGCTCTGACAGCCTTTTCTGACCTCTGCGGGCATTGCACGACATGGGTGCACTTACCTACATGCAGGCAATACACACATACACATAAAATAAAAATAGTAAATAAAATTTTAAAAAGAAGTGTATTTTAATAAAAAATGTGTTGTTAATGAAAATGCAGTAACTATATTTATGTTATAATTACTGCAAACTACAACTAAGGGAATTTGTAATCACTAATAATAAAATTAGTGGTAGCCATAGATAGTGTAACTTTAGACCCACAGCTGATGATGGCTTGCTGTTCTGAATGACAGGGCACTATCCGACTTCATGCTCAGAGGAAAGCCAGACAAAAAGTGCACTGTGATACTGAAATGGGAATAAATTAAATTGGAAAATATGCCACAATTATGTACAACTTATATAATCTGGATATTTAATTTTAATGATTGTTTTGAGAATCAATATTTATATTCATGAATAATATAGGTCACTGCACACATCAAGGATATATTCAGTCTTCAATACTAGATATATATTAGCAACCCAAATCCATACTAATTGCCTAAAAACCTGGTAAACTTTACAACGCATTAAAATTAAACCTAGCAATTTGCCTATGTATTGTGTATTTTGTATTGCTGACAGAGTTCCTACATAAGCACTTTAATAAATTTTTATTCAATTGCAAATTATACCAAGGTTAAAAATCATTGTAAATCAGTATCAGTGAAAAATAATTTGTGGCTTAGTTCTGATAGTGGTAAAAATTGCTTTAAATTAAGGATCTGAAATTAAAGTTAGGCTAAAAATCAGAGAAAATATTGGCAATCAAAAGATTACCCCTGCATACACAAGAAAGCATCTATTGTTAAGGAAGTGATTTTTTTTCATGTTTTTTTTTAACTTGAAAACAAACAGCAGTAATAATAAAAGTACAGAAATGAAATATAGCAAATATCAATTTCAAAACAAAATGAGCAGAATCAGGCAACATTTAAACTTAAATATTAGGCTTAATATCAACTAATGGGGGACAATGAAGCACAAAATATCTATTATTTTCAGTATTTATTTATTTATGTTTCAGATAGGATTTTCCTAAATAGCCCAGGCTAACCTTAAATTCTTGAAAATCCTTCCTCAGTCTCCAGAGTACAGAGATTACAGGTGAGTTACTGCCCCTTTGGAATAGATTTTAAAACTTCTAAAGACCAAACAATAAAATGATTTTAACCATCTCCTTAGTAGAAATTCTGTGAACACACTCCAAAGATCCACCATTTTCCGTCAACTCTAATTGCCTTTGTACCCCAATATATTCTGATATATCCACTCCCCCACCACACACACTTCATGTCTGGTTAGAGTCTGTTTCCATTGTCTTATTACAAAACACCTTCTGCCTATTTTCCTTCCACTGGAACTGAAATCAAGCTGTCACAGACAGAACAACAAACAAACAAAATTGACTGCTTGCCACATACATGAAGATGCCTAATTCTTTCTCTAGGGTGAAGTATGACCCCTTCATCAAGGTTGTTCCCTTGAGTAACTGAGCTGACAGCCAAATGATTTACCACAGCCACTGCCTGGAGTTTCAAGGTACAGCCTACGTCACCAGCGGAACACTGGAGTTCAGATTTCACAGGAAGGGAGATGCTACAGGGGAGTTCTGAGAGAAGTTCAGTGGATGTGGACGTGAACATTACAGAGGGGAAACATCCGTGCTGGTGAAAATGCAGTTGGATTTTATTTCTGTATTTTTTGATTTATAATCAGTGTAAGCCAGAAAATACCAACCATGTTTTCTAATCTAAGATTAAAATAATGGTAATCACACACCCATTAGAATGAATGTATAAAAATACCTTTAGGAAGAGAGTCAAGACCACACTAAACTGGGAAGCCAGAATTTAAAATCCAGACTGCAATGGTGCTGAGCCAGATATTTGCCCTCAAGACATCTTTGACGGTTGGATACTCTGAAATCCCAAAAGCATTCATGTGAAACTGTGTGTTTCTCACGTGGACATACATGCTTATTGTACGTGGACATTCTTGTGGCATATTATTTCTGATTTATTGTGGCAAAATAGATTCAAAGTATAGACTGAGTAACTCAACAGCATCAGAAGAGCCCAGAAAGTTCTTTGAGGCTGTAGAATTTACACTCAGATTGTCATTTAGGTCTAAATCTTTTCTCAGTGTTTTTTTTTTTTTTTTTTTCTGATAGAGTGTCACTATGTAGCCTTGACTGGCCTGGAACTCACTATGTAGACCAGGCTGGCCTCAATCTCACACAGAGATCCACCAGCCTCTGCTTCCCTCCCATGTACTGAGACTAAAAGCATGTGCCACTTCTGCCAAACTCTGCTGATGCCAATTCCTGCACATGTCTGACAGCTGTACCTCGATTTTCTTTGTTCCTCCTTTGACAATGAAAATGTTAAGAATTTTTTTTCATCGACTGGATTTCCTTAGAACACAGTTAGATTCCTAGAAAGTTCTCTATGTTCAATATTGTATCTGGGCCCACAACTACCTGTGAGTGAACCAAATAGCACAAAGTGCTAGTGTTTGAGGTACAAAGTTAGGAAAAGTCCTCAGGAAAATACTTGGCAAACACTAAGTTTATAGGAGTGCTTTTAAAGCATAAACACAGTGATTATGAATGAATTTATACCATATGATCAAATAATCTTGATAATTTCATCATTCTAATTTTAGCAAAGTGTTTTTCTGAAATATATCCACAGTTCCAGACTGTACAGGGCTGGTTATTTTCTTGTCTTGATAGATAAGAAAGTGGGCATTTTTAGAGCAATCAACATTTTTCCCATACATACCAGTTTCATGTGATAAGATTGGCAACAAAATGGTAAAGAATAGATCCTGAAGAGATGAGATCTTCAAGTGCGAAAGCTCCATCACTTATTACCTGTGCGTGCTGGAGGAGTGTGTTTACTTGTGTTAGGTGAATTTCAATTAGCAATACCACACTCACAGCATTTTCATGTGGATAAATTAACTGCAAACATGTCAGAAAAATGAACTATAATCAAGTTTAACAAGACTTTGCTAATGCTAGGTGTTGGCAAAGCCCCATATTTCAAAGTGTGAGATCTTCTTCATATATACTTTTCCACAGTACAGCTACTAAAATCAACCCTTTCATTTAGCTTGTTCATTTCCCCAGCATTTACTGTGTATATGTGGTAGGAAGACCAAAGACAGATGCATTGTTAACAGAGAGTCACCACTGAGCATTACTGTATATAGGTTTATACATACTGATCAATTTAGACAAACAGTATCAATGCAGGTTAATCTCACAGAGGATTAATGGCAAGTACAATCTAGTATAGTCTATTTGGAAAAAAAACATAATAAAAGCAGCATTGAGCTTGGAATTATGCACATGGCTCCCATCATTCTTTTGAGATGGTCTTCTCACTGCCAAACAGACCCTCCAGCTCAGTGAGATGAGCCTGTCAGACATCTCTTTTGAGTACACACCACATGCCAAAGAGGTAGAGAGGCAGGGAAGATAAAGTTTTACTAGAGCAGAGAAGTTAGAGAACAGAGGTGAGGAAAGGCAGTCCACTACCAAAACAGAAAGAGGCTGCAAAATGCACTGCTTTGTGCCGCTTGGTGGTCAAACTCTGCTACAGACCGTTAACTGTGCCCTCTCGCCACATTAATCGCTAGTAGAACCCCTCAGTCGTTTGGAGCTTTTGGATTGCTACTTGGAGCAGCATCAGGCAGGGTTTGGTGACTCTAGGTTGGGGAGATTGCTGCTTGCCTGCATGCCGAGCCCTCCATTTCAAATATTAAGATCGCCTCTGAAAATTGATTATATTCTATGGCTCAAACAACCAGTTTCACAGATGCTGTATCACTGGAGTGCTTTATAGAATCTCCCCACATTGTTTTGCTCACAGCACAACTAGTTCATCTGAACTAGAGAGGGCTCAGATAAAGTACAAGCCATATTTTAGAAACACATAAGCAAATATTTTGAAATGAAAACAGACTTAAGTGAGCAAATTCATTATGGATTTCATTTAAAACATTTTAATGAGGGTCTATATCATATGCTAATGTAAAATCAGTACCATGATGATGGCAGCCCGTGCTGCTGGGGAGAGGCACTCTGGGGTGGGCACTGTCTCCCTAAGCACAGTGAAGATTTCATTATGTCAGTCTGTGATAAACAGAGCATCCCAGGTCTTTTCTCATGCTGGGGGACGTGCAACACCTGCAGTATAATTAGGTACTCAGAAATCCGTGTGTACTTTAAAAGTGCTTTATATAACTGTTATTATGCATCAGGGGACGCCTTTGGCTCAGCTGCTAACCTTTTCACTGCAGAGTTCAAGAGTGCGGGCGAGGTGTCCATGGGCGATGTAGAGTGGATGAGAAATTTGGAGGAAAGCTTGTTTACTGAGAGAAGGCTGCTTGCCATGCCCAGGAACATTTATATTTCCATCCCTGGTGTTAAATCAATTCCCCTCTCCACGCCCTGACTCAGAGCAGAGGTCATTAAGAAGCCAGTTAAGTGCTTAATTGGGTTCTGAAGGAGGTTTCTCCATTAACATTAATTAAGGTCTCCCTGGGTGCAAGAAAGCGCATCTGCCAGGTAGGGGTTTCTGGGTTCACCTCTCCTCCCCTTGCTGTATCAGCAAAACTAGTGCTTTTTTAGCTTTTGTTTTTGCCTAGATTCAGAAGAAAGCTCTCGGTGCCTGCAAGGATATGGGGTAAAGGAACTTCTACTGCGAATGGAAGCCTAGGGAAGCTACAGGAAAGAAATTCTCCCCAGAAGTGTTTGCCCTTGAGAAGAGTGATGATGGAGTTGTGGAGAGACAATATGGTAGTCGCTGCCAGCTGCCGGCAGTTACCTTTATGTGGAGGTACCGTCTTCTATTTTTATAAAAAGGAACACATTTGAGTTAAACTTGCTATTATGAATACATTAATTTTATTAGGTGGACTCAAATGACATTCTTGATATTCATCCTTTTGGGCTGAAAAACAGAAAGTTCATATGATTCAATATAATAAAGTCAAAACATTCCTATTGTAAACAGAAAAGGAAAAAGTAATCTACTTAGAAGATGCAGAGAATTTTTATTCCCCGCCTTCACCTCTATACACCTTCCATCTTCTAGAACCAGAAGCATAGAATAGGTCAACAGTTTTTTCTATGCTAGTCTGATAAAGAAAAAGTCCACGTCCAAGTCTTTTTTTGTATGTAATTATATTGTACATATTGGCATTATATTTTTCCCTATAAGCTTTCATCCTTTTTGCCTTTCAAAATAGACAAAACAGTAGAATTATATAGGAAAATTACAAAATTCAAGGTAAGAAATATTTATTGCTTGCCTTGTAAGGACTGAGAGGAATGCAAAGATATGACCAAGAAAATTGAGAGAGAACACACACACACAGAGAAAGAGAGAGGAAATAAATCTCTCAGTGCAGTTTGATGTAGACACTGGAGATGCAGTGACAGCTGTTGGGTGCAGATCCAAGGCCTTTCAGTCACTGAAGGAAAGCTTAAATAGCACTGACTTTGACAAGGAGAGTTGGCAACTAAGTTTTATAATTGATTTTTCCCTGGTTGGGCTAACAAGGAGAATCTAAGAAAGAATACTTGGTCTAAAGCAGCCTGTATGACAAGATGCATGTGTTTTTAAATAAAAGCCATACATTCTTCAGTTATTCTATTTTTTGCCGTCTCAAATTTATGTCATTTTAAATATTACATGGTTAACACGTATTGAAGAATAAGACAGCTAGAGGGTGATGCTGTTAATGGTTCGTGCAAATGAGGTTTTCTCCCTGGCCCTCTTTTGCTGTAAATAAGTGTGAAAATTTGAAGTTGTGTTATTGATAGACTAGAGGAAAATAAATCCCTTAACATGAAAAGTACCACCTAGCAATCCCTGTTCCGAATTATTTACCTCCTGCCAACACCTTGTGTTGGCTAAGAGCTCTTCTCAAGGTGTTCTGATAATATACAGAAGTAAGGAGGTAACTCTTAATTTTTTTTTTTTTTTTTTTTTTTTTTTACAATTTTGAGTGTCAGAAGTGGTCAGTGCATTTGAAACCCGGAACCTAAAACACGAATTCCAACCGGAAGAACTGAAAGGACCGGAAGCCTTTGATTCCTGTAAGGTTCCACCTAAGGCGTCTCTGAACGGACCTCCCCACCGTCAGCAAAGGAGTCTATGTTGTCTGTCATGGAAGCCCCTAGCATTTTTAAGGATTTCTACTTTTTTTTTTTTGGTCTTTTTGAGACAGGGTCTCCCTGTAGCTCCAGCTGGCCTTGAACTCACAGAGATCCGCCTGCCTCTGTCTCCCGAGTGCTGGAATTAAAGGCGTGAGCCACCATGCCTGGCTGATTTCAACATTTCTATTATCAAATAGACTTCAAGATGCTGGATGTTAAAGAGATGTGTTGGAACTCAGATGAAAGTTAGGTCACACGTAATAAACAAGCCCTGATTAAGTCTAAATTTAAACTCCTGCAAATAAGGTCTGGGAAGCAAGGAGACCTGATCTGTGCGTCAGTCCTGCAAATCACAGCAATTTCCTCCTCTGCAGTCACCATGACGTAAGCACTTGGAAACAAAGCCAAGGTAATGAAGGGCAAGGCTGATTGCTCCTACCGTGGGGCCTGGCATGGCATTAGAGCTCACAGGGCAGGCAGCTCAATGGGCCTAATCAGCAGGTTTGGCTGATGATGGAAAGCCTGCTTCTGGGAACAAAAAACCCGACACCAGATTCAGTCTAGGAGGGTACAGAAAATACCAGAGATCTCAAAAGTGAGAGCTGGAAAGTGATCACGTGATCGGATAGATTCCTGCTAGATCTTAGATTCTAGGCTAGTTCACTTAGAACAATCAATGGTCCTGGTATCTGCTGAATACCATGTTGCTTCACAAATTTTCTTAGCCAGTCCTTAAGTAACAAGGCAGGAAGTGTTGCCGCAAGACGAAACCCACCCAGGCTGGTCGCAGGTCCAGCTTCTGAGTTGCTGCATGTGAGCTTCAAAGAATGACTGTTATTGTTCTATGCACTTAGGAATTGTCACAAAACAACTAAAAGAGTTTTTGAACAAGTATATGTGTAAAAGCAAAGATATCCCCTAGATCGTAAGTCTTCTATCAGGAAGATCGCGCAAACCAGTAAAGAAATCTGGAAATCTGGAAGCTGAGGAAGGTGAAGCCCAGTGAAAACAGAGTCTAAGCAGGACGCCACTGCAGGGTTCATGATCTTCTTCACCAGTGGCATCTTCTATTTCTAGCAAGGAAAGACTATAAGAGGAATCTGCAGTGTGCTGTGTGTGAAAACACAAACTAAGCACTTTAATAAAAGGCATTAATGGATCTCATTCCACAGTGCGGGTGCACTGATTCCCAATCTTTTAATCTTCATAAAATCTCGAGTTAAGTACTCTTTGGGTACCAAAATAGAAATCCAAGGGGAAAACACCCCCAACAGATCATTAGAGCCAAGATTTGGGGGAACAAGAAGGACAAAAATACATAAGTGGTTTGCTTACAGAGCTTATTTCTGTCTGGCTGTGCAGCAAGTTACATAAGCAGATCTTAGGCAGGAAGAACAGAGCACTGATCGATGGGAGCTAAATTGAATTCAGTACCAGCACAGCTACGTTTACCACCCAAGGCCACTAAGCAAGGGGGAGAGCTTAAAATAATGGAGGGCTCATTACTTCCAACATTAATTAAGGAATAATGAAATCAGCATTGACTTATTTCTTTACATTAAAACATTTATTATTGAAATGGAAATATAGGATCATAGTCTTCATTTTAGAAACTACTTTTCTACCATGTTTCTTATCCAGTGTAAAAATCACATCTTTTGCTTCTTTTGTCTCTACAATTCTTTGTCTAAAAATTGTTACTTAAGAATGTACATATTTTTTAAAGTCAATGGAAATTCAAGAGGTAGGTATTTTAAAACAGCATTAAGCCAAGTATTCATGATTAAGAGTGCAGTGTAAAATGTATACATAAAAGTTAACTAATCTATGTTGCTTTTAAAAGTTATTCATCCTCAAACCAAATAAAGAAGTAGGCTATCATTAATTTCCACAGTCTCTATGAAAAAAAGGAAAATATATAGATTACATAACACAGTTATCTGGTTTACCACGAGGTGGATTTATTCGATTACCCAGTTGTTTCTATTGCATTATTATGTGAATAATCACATTACTATACAAATTATATGGGAAGCAGAATGTTAACAGAGAGAAAGCAACGCACTGATGAAGGATCTTTTCTTTTCCAGGAATCTTCGCTATGCTTTCCAGTGTTCAGAGTTTCAAATGAAAAATTAAATGTAAGGCCCCAAAGGAAGGTTTTTATTCTGTTCTTTAGAAGTGGTAGATTGGTGTTTTCTTCCAGTTGCTCTCTCTTCCCTTTTCCTGTTTATAAATGAGGCAAGGCATGTCTTGCTGAACTCAAAAGAGTGAGACAGAGGTTCCCCAGAGCTTTGGTGAGCCCCTGTTCCCAGGAAATGCCTATGACTGCCTGAGTGGTCTGGGTAGATGATAACCTTTACAGAGAACCTGTGAGAAACAGTGACCTACTGCTTTTCAGGAAGCAGCAAGTGTCATGTCATTGAGGCAGCAGGATTTTGTGTTCTCTGATTTAATGAGGATGCCGCTTTTATAAACATCAAAGACAGACTGGACAGCCAGTCTCAGTAGGCAGGTCCTGCATAGCCCAGCCCGGCTGGCCCTATGCTGAGCTGCACATTGGGTCAGGCACAAAATAGAGAATCACCTGCCTCAAGACCATCTATTTTTCTTGGCCAGGGTCACAGGACCATGCTAAGAACTCCCATAAGTGGTCTCCCTGGACTCTACTACTGTATCTAGCATAAACTGAGCAGGAAAGCAAAGGGCATGCATGCTAAGCTCTCCCTCTCCTGATGAGGTGTTTCTGGAGAGCTGGCCTCTGACATTGCTATTTTTGGTGATTGCAGTTTGACTGATTGACACTCAGAATCCTTTCCTTGGATTTCAGACGCTTGAGCTGACAGGAAAATCCTTGTGCTTCACTTGGCTGAATCCTAACGAGTCTCAGTGAGACGAGAACATCCCCTTTTCCTCTCCAATTAATCCACACTTAGCCTTCCTCTTGGTTTGCAGGCCCCTAAGTGTCCACCCTATGCATATCTCAATTCTTACATTCTTTCCTGTATAGCTCTGCCTTAAATTAGTTTAATTGACCAATTTACTAAGCCATTAGTCATTACATAGTTTATTAGAAATCTCCATAGAAATCAATAAAACAAGTAATATTCATTATCAGAATGTACTATCTTTATGCACGTCAAAGGTCTCCTGAAAGCAGTTTGTTAATTATTATATATTTGCTAACAATTTCATGCAAATGAAAACTTCTGTGCCTGAACAGTAACTAAAATAATCCAGATTTGCAAACCCCAGCTCCTGTGTAAGAATCTGATGCATACAGCCAAGTGTAATGTTTGCTTTTGTGACTCAAAGAAACAGGAGTACTTTCAAAATAGCTGAACCATTACATACACTCGTGATATTTATTGCAGGTATGCCAACACAAAGGGCAAAGGCTTCTAGTATCAGCATCTATGTTTTGAAGCCATGTCGAGGAGTTTCCTTCACTTGTAAATACAGTTGTGGAGGATGAAGTCACTTTTCCAAAGAGATCATGTAGAATAACAGCAGAGATGTCATACGGATCCCATTGCTCAGTCTCCTCAAGCCACCTGGGCACAGCATGCAGCAGGTAGTGGCCCTCCTGGTAGCGCACTCCCTACCTCTGTCCTGTCTGCTTACAATGACAGGAGAGACTAGGGTAAGCAGAGAGAAGGCCCCAGGGTCTGCCGATGTCGCTCTCTGGTCTGTGCTGGAGTTTATAGGTCGCAGTGTGCTGCCTAGACCCAGACATGCTGTCTACACAAAGGACATGGAGAAGCAATGTGCGCTTTGAATAAAGGATTGGTGTTGTGCAATAGTTCCAGATTCTGAACAGTGAGGGCTCCATTTTCTCTATGAAGGGATAACTTTCAAATATTGCAGGGGAGATACACTTGGTATATGGCTAGAAGTAGTTTTTTTTCCCCTGACACTGTGCAAGGTTCTTTAGGATAAAAGATAGACAGAAAAATGTTTCTCTTCCTTGGAAGAAATAGCAGAACCCAAAAGACATCTCCATTTTGAAAATTAGAACACAGACTAAAGGATGTGTTCTTCCTCATTACACATCAAAGAAGAGGGGGCAGGAAATCTCAACCCACCTCTCCACTCTGTGTTTAACCATACCTGACCAAATAATTGATCAGTCATGTTCCTAGGAGTATAAACATATTTTCTGTTGTTCACTCTTTGTTATTATATAGGACATTATTATAAAGAAACAAAATGCCAAATTTGTAAATTATTGGTAATACCAATTTTGCAACTACAGAACTAGAGACCTTTGCTTAGAATGGCTGGGAAGAGAACTGGAGAAAGCTTAGCTCTGTGGATAGAGTATTAACACATACTTAGAAGAAGAACAGTAAACAAATGAGCCCTAAGGAAAATATGAAAACCTTTGAAAGAACTCAATACCCTTCCTTATCAACTTTATTTGAATTATCTCGTTTACACAAGATGAAAAATAGTGAACCATGTGATCAATAATGCATGTACATACACGATTTGCTGAAAAGGGCTAACCTGACTGCCACTTGGACATGTTGACCTAGAGCTCAGGGGAGGCTGGGTTTTAAGATCTGATTCCGGAGCAGTATAGCTACACACACTGAAAGGTAAACAGATGGTAGACTTTGTGTGTGTGTGTGTGTGTGTGTGTGTGTGTGTGTGATGTGTTTAAAATTCACCCCATAAACCATAATGGACAGATTTATTATCTCCAGCCCACAGGACAACAGAATGTTTAGACTAACAATATTGGAAAAGACTCATTTTCTAGAACATTTTGGACCATATACAAGACCTGTTCTGTTAGGTAGAAATCTCCTGTTGCCAAGGTCAAGGTCATAAAGCATGGAGCCAGCATAGTTGGCCATGACACATTCAGGGGGCAAAGGCACACTGCTGGCCATCACATGGTCTTAGACTAGTGACTTAATTTCTGGACTCTCTTCTTCCAGAACAAGATGAATGGTACTTTGATCAATACCCACTGAGTAAGAACCTGAACCAGAGAGGAAAAACACCATTGTGGGGGTGTTTCTAAGGCAGGTGGCTGGAAATTCCTCAGGTGTTGTCAGTTCAGATAAAGAGTGCTTTGAGTACCAACAGCCCTGCCAGCCACTCAGCTACTTATTGAGGCTAGGTCCTTTCTCAGCTCCCAGCTACCAGGTAGTAAGATATTGATAAGCCCGTCAGTGTAAGACAGGGAGCACATGTGGCCAGTGGTAGACTCATTCAAGGCACCTCATGAAGCTACAGTGAGACAAATTAAGGATGATGCAAGCATGTGACCCTAGGAATTGGGGAGGTACTTTATGGGTAGATGGCACAACAGCAACATCTTGAACAGTTAAGATCACAATAAGCCCTTTACAGGAAAATGACACTGTCAGGCCGAGATTTGCTGACACTCATTGTCAGGTCATAGAAACTGCCCTATGATTTCCCTAAGAAACTTGGTCCTTCTCCCATATTTAAATAGGAATCACAGGAGAATTCAGAATCTTTGGAAAGGGGAATCTTATTCAGAGATATTTTAGTAGATGACTTGAACAGCTGTGTGGGGGATGGTTTTAATGTTTCACGATTAGGGAGAGAGAAATAACACAGTGTTCCCACAGAGAGATGATGAGGCCTGCACAAGGGTGGAGGTGTCTGGGACCAGGGACCAGAAGAGGAGATGGGCCTGAGACTTCCTATAAGGTTAAATAAACACATGAAAATGGATTGATTGGATGTAGAAGACAAATGAAATATAGAAGATATTAGATGAAACGCTGAATTCCTTCTCTGGGGCTGCTGTAGCTAAATTCTACAAACTTAAAGGAATTGAGTCTCTGGGTTCTGGAAGTTGGAAGTCCAAAGTCAAATTGCTGACAGTAGCATACACCCTTGCCATAGAAAAACTGCTCTGGCCTTCTGGGTTTCTAGCGCTGCTGGGAAGCCTCCGTGATCCTGGGCCTGTTGCTGCATGCTTTAGTCAATACCTCCTCTGTCTCTTCCCTATGCTGCCGTTTCTGCGTGGTTCTGTCCTCAGTGGCACTTTCCTTTTCTTCTAAAGACACCAGTCATCAGGATTAAACCCACGCTAATGATATCACTTTAAATTAATTACATAGTCAAAGACCCTGTGTCCAAAGAAAGTAAAATCACAGACACCAAGAGACCACATCATATTTTGGAGCAAACACAATTAAGCAAAACTCTAGTTTCAATAGGTTAGTGTCATTTATTATTAGAAAACATTGAGACATGGAGCGGCAAGGGACCTTATGAATTCATTAGGAGGTTCTGTATGGGTACGGAAAGGCTGTGGGCACTGGGAACAGTGCCGATGTTCAGGGGGAGGTGGGGGCCACGTTCTTCAGCTGCGTGAAGGAAAGAGAGCAGCAGTGCAGCCCTCCGAAAGCAGGTGTTCACAAAGGAACAATCAAAGCCCCGGAAGGAAAGCCATCACGAGAGCCAGAGTGAAGCTTCTAGAAGTCAAAGGGGTCTTCACATACCCACGTTTTTGAATTTGGGAACTCCTTTAAGGAAAATCTGGTAATAACGGTGACTTTGGTGGCTAGTAACAAAATCTCCATCGACTGAAAGGGAGAGTTTCACAATGTTAGGGGCTGAGCTGTTTTCCTGAACCCCTCTCCCTGTCTTAGTGTTAACTGTCAGAACCTCAGAGAGTACCAGTGTTTAAACATAGGAGCTGAGAGCCCTGATTATGTTAAAATTCCTCCATGTGAGGGCACAGCATAAAGATGGCCACATGTAAGCCAGGAAGCCGTGACTTAGCTATCAGCAGCTCTGCCATTTGCCGGCTCCAGTACTCTCCACCACCAGAGCTCTGAGAAAACATGTTTCTGTGGCTTATGAGAGGCCCCCCTGTGGTTTGTACTTGGTGAGTCTTATCTGTTGTTTTGCATATGATAAATGAGGAAAGTGGGGCCGAGGAAGATGAGGGCACCTTATTCAAACCAAAATCATGCTGTTTTAGAAAACAGAGAACAGCCTGGGTATTCACAGACCCTGTGCACCAATAATGCAACAGTCACAAGACTGGGAAGGACTCATGCATGCACAGGCGCACACACGCACACACACACACACATACACACACACAGAGTAATAGTAAATCAATAAAAATAAATGAATGAAAATCAGATTCTTTGGTCCGAATATTTGAATGTGGCTTTAAATTTTAAAGTGTTTGTTTTCATTCAAAGAGGAAACGCACTGTCAGCCAAATGACAGCCTTCCCTTCAGCTATTTTGTCTTATCTAAATTTGGACGGGACACTGTTGTGTGTAATAGCATTTTAATTAAAAGAACTATTTCTTAGGATCATTAATAGAAACCATCTAGCTACTTTGACTTTGCCGTGATAAAATAACCCAAGAAAAGCAACTTAAGGGAGAAGAAGTTTCCTCTGGCTCACAGTTCCTGAGGGACACAGCCCATCATAGCAAGACATGGCAGTATGCAGGAGAGGCACGGCATCAGGAGCAGGAGGCAGGCGGATCACTCTGCGTGCACACTCAGGATGCAGGGAGTGAGCAGAAAATGGGTCTGCGCTCTGAACTTCAAGACCCATCTACAGTGATACTTCCTCTAGCAAGATCCACCTTCTGAAGGTTCCACAATCTGTCACCAGTGGGCCCCAAATGCTTAAATATATAAGCTTGGGTGGGCATTTCACATTCAAACCACAGCAGAAACTCTCTTTTTCAGATGTATTTCAGCTTTTGATTCCCAGGACCTGTGTTTTTCCACACAGGAAACATTTCTATGAGCTCTGGATTCATCCTTGCCTCTACTTCCATCCTAATTCCCCACATTGTCCTGTTCATCACCTCTTCCTAATACAGAAATTGTTTAGTGGGTCATTTATTTTATCAGCTATCAAAAATATTTTTCTAAATGTATTCAATTAGTATGACCACATAATCTACTATGAATTCAGTGAGGATCTGTGGGTTTTAATAGTCCAAGTGAAGAATAGAGTATCTCTTACAGACACACCTGAAGATTTGTTTATGAACATTGGCTTTTGTTAGGAAGCCTGACAGAAAAGACAGAAATTGTTTCAAAATGGTTTTCAGAGCCCATTTCCTGTATTATATCCCCAGTCCAGAAAAACATAAACATTTCTTCAAAGATAGTCATCTGCTGACACTCTGAGCCAAGATGGTCTGCCTCCTCCTGCCTGTTCCTCCTTGCCTCTTGCCCTTCCTATCCACTTTCCCCTGTCAGCAGTCAGTGTCCTCAGCAGCACCATAGGCACAGCAGTGGAGGGTAACCCCTTGCTGGGAAGGTCCTTTGCTCACCCTCTTCCATGCCCTGTGGCAGGTGAGCTCCCAGCAGGCGCTGTCAGCCTGTGACAGCCAGGAAGAACAGAAAGACATCAGGGCAGGACAGCAAGACATATCTGGTACAAGGGTTTGCATTTTCTCATTTTACAGAAAAGAACTTGTTGACTAGTCCAGGGATAAATTACTTCTCTTATATAATATTTGAGCAAGTCATGAATGATATGTTTTGAAGTAATTTACATTTAATTTAGTTAATTGGGTAACATTAATTAACACAGAATTCATAAATAATTCACAGTGATAGCTCTGGGCGCAGTCTTGGTGGCTCCCTGTTTATCTTAAGATCCACTTTATGGTGTGGCCTGGTAAACAGAAACAAGGCTGTGGTGGGAAGAATTCATTTACAGTTCCTACCTCTCCTTTAGTGTGACAGTTGCACGACATCTCTGGGTCTTCTACAATGTGCTGGGTGTGTGATGTCCTAAGCAAATGAACTGACTCTGCTATCTGACAATCATGTCAAAGCACATCAACGATAACTCCAGGGACCCTACTCTGGACCAGTATTGCAGGGATAGGTCAAGTCACCTGCTTTCTCGTCTCACTCACTTTCATTCTGGCCCCCATGCAGTCATCCCTACACAGCAAGCTACCGTATGACCCAATGACATCCATGTCTCTGTCACCCTTCACTGCCTCTTGCTGCTGGTGCACGTTCATGGGTTATAGTCCCTTTGAGATCTTGTCACCATCTACCCACTGACTGCCCTCTATACTTACCCTTCCTTTTTTGTTGTTTTGTTTTGAGACCGGTTCCCCCTGTAGCCCCACCTGATCTGGAACTTGCTGTGTAGACCAGGCTGGCCTTGCTCCTACAGAGATCCCCTGGACTCTGCTTCCTGAGTGCTGGGATTAAAAACCTGCACCACCAGACTCAGCTTCATTATCTACTTCTGGGATTTCTCAGTATCTTCTGATTTGAACAGGCAGAGCTTTCTTTCTGTTTCTGTTTCTTTATGTTAGAATACTACCTGTCTATTTGTAACTTGTCTGTCTCCTTGTTCATAACGTAGCTTAAAGTTCACTAGCTCAAAGGAAGCCCTCTGCACCCAGACTGAACAATCGATTTCAGCCTGTTCCTAGTCTCAGCTCCTGCAATTCCCTGCTGGTTTCCTCAGTGACACAATTATAATAGGTGCCCTTGGGATCTTGTATTTTATTCTTCATTATTTTTTAATATTTTATTTACTATTTTTATTTTATGTGTATGAGTGTTATGCCTGCCTGTAGGTAAGTTATGCCTGCACCTGTGTCGTGCAATGCCTGTGGAGGACAGAAGAGGCTGTCAGATCCCTTGGAACTGGAGTTACGGACAGTTGTTAGCAGCCACGTGGGTGCTGGGATTCAAACCCGGGTCTTCTAAAAGAACAGTCAGTGTTCTTAACTGCTGAGCCATCTCTCCAGTCCCTATTCTTTGTTATTTTTGCCTCAACATTAAATATACAAGATCTAGGCTTAAGTCCAAGCCTTATCTGCTTTCACCTACTTCCCAACATCGAATCCAAGTCCTGGGGTACTGTAGGAACTCAGCAAACATGGTTTAAAGAAATGATTTCAAAATGAATGAGCTGGCCATTTGTACAGGTATGAAGAGCTAAACAGAAACCCTCAGATATGTACTGTTACGTTCTCTTCCAGTTTTTTCACTATTTCTCTGTTTTTCTTCTATGTATACTGCTGGAGGAACAGGCAGTGTGTGTGTGGGTAAGCAGGGGTGATGGTAAGAGATCACAAGCAGAAGGCCACCTGGTGGCATCAAGATGCAGAGAAGCAAGATCCCGCCCTGTGCGTTCTGAGATATGGTCTTGCTAAATACAGGCTCTGTGTTTGGTGGGTACCTCCTGCTTATCCTCCACACACCTTTCTCCTCCCTTAACTAATTCCTTCCTTAACTAATTTCCCTGAGGGGAAATCCTGGAGAAAGGTGCCGCAAAGCTTTCAAAGTAAGGGAATCCAGCTTAGTCTCATGGACCATATGAAAGTTGCCTTTTGAATTGAACTCGTCAATTAAAAGGCTCATCAAAACCGTTAAAACCATCTGTGCTCTGCTATCTGTCAAAAGTAGTTATATAATTTCACCACAACTGGAAAGGATTTCAAATTCGAGAATAAATTATTCCACGGTTCATATTGGCTCTGTTCAATGATACTGCAAAACCTGGGCCAGAATAAATTTATAGAATAAGTCCTAATCACTATGGTGATTTTGCTGGGAAAAGGAATATTCTCTTTGCAATTTGTGTTATTTGTGATAACGTTATCACTGTAGAGTTGTAAACTAACGGAAATCTACAATTTATTTCTCAGTTCAGTGCAGTGTGAGCTTATTAGCACGACCAAGCACATTAACAGAAGTTCGTTTTTCATCTGAAAGACCGGAAAAGATGGCTCTGGATTTTAGTCTCAAGACAATTATTGATTTGTTTTGTGCATGGGTAGATGTCCTTATTCCTCTGACAAGGGTTCTCCATGACAGTAACAGCCACTGCTTTTGGAAATTCTATGATCTGGCGTTTGTCTTTTGATTTCCTCTTCTTTACTCTGACTAATCCTACTATTATAGTTAACCCAAAGTTTTCTGATTACAGAAAATAATATCTCTCAGGCTTCCTTGTGTTTTGTTAGTCAAAACCAAAGACATTTCCCAAATTCACTTACTGGTTTTCTTTAGTTTCAGTATGTGCTAAGAGATACGTCTGGGTTCTACCTGGTAACCTCCAGGTAGCAGACAAATAAGTATGTGTTTCCTATTCTTTGCTCAACAAAGATCTAATGTCCTAACAAAAATCAGTTCATTCTTCTTATGTAAAAATATTGTTGTATTCTATTTGATGCTATTTCAGTTTATAAAGCAAGTTCTGTGACAGCTGGAGATAGACTGTTCAGTTTTGAGGTACCCAAATCAAGGAGCCTCAGTGAGCATGCAACGTCTGATAACTTTTTTCCTTGCTATGGCTTTGAGACCTGAAGACTCTATTTCTAAAATTCAGCATGTATTTATAAAACATTTGTTAAATGAAGATTATATTTTTCAACTGAGTGGCTTATATTAAGAAAAATATGGTTTTCTTACGTTGCCAAGGGCAGGACAAAAATTTGTCAAAAATTTGAAACTTATTTTTCATTATGATTTTAGAAGAGAGTAAAGAGAGATCCAGATTAAAGTTTTATTTCATTATGTTGTTGAAATATTTAGAACAGTAACGCCTGCACCATCCATCATCACTTTTATCTATATTGAGACATGTTTTGCTCAGCCTCAGAACTAACCAATGAGCACTCTGATTTCCAATGCAAGACATGCTAATATGGTTTTGTATGAAATATATACTTCCCATGGAATGAATGCTAAGAATATTGTCTTATGAACTGATATCTTCTGTACTTTGAGGCAGAAGCTGTTTTTCTCCTTTGCATCTTTATCCTGAGCTGAATATCACATCAATTAGGAAGAACACACTGCCTGCCAATCACACCCTCAGGAAACGGACATTGTTTCATAATTTCTCCAAAAATAATTTCCTCTCACAAATTTCAAAATAGAGAATTTCTTTCTTTGAAGCTCAGTCAAAAGTAAACAATCTCTCATGTAGACATCTCTGCTCAGTACGGTTGTGCCTTGCCATCGCACAAGTGCGTTTGAAGTTTCCTAGCTACTTAAGCCTGCCCATCTGGATACACAGGTTCTCCTGAATGACCAAGCACTGCCTGAACTTGAACTCCTCAAAGCAAAGACAGAGCTTGCTACCTTCTGCTTCAAACCTCGTCCTGACTACACCACCCTTCAGCTTCTCACATCTGAACTCCAGTCTCATCCTGAACAAAAGGTGATGCTGAGTTTGCCTGAAATGCAAAGGATGCAGGGTATCCCTTTTTACTTCAATTTAAGACATACAGTGAGGAATAAAAACTTTTTTTTTCTTGAAAACTCTCAGATGTAGGTATTCCTTATAGCAGCAAGAGAAATCATTCTTTCCCTTCAAGGCCAGTCTTAGTAGTACAATGGAGACCTGAATAGTCCTAAGTTGTGATTTTATTGGATTTAAGACGTTTATTTTTATTAAATGAGAGCAAGACAGAAAATGGCAGGTATTTTTACTCTTTCATATTCCTTTTTTACTCTGTCATTTGAAGGTAAAAAATATTCCAGTCCTTTGTTTTTTAGAGCAGGTCGGAGGGTTACATGTAGTTGTCCTTGGATAAAAGGTATGCCTTTAAAAGATAAGTCCACCCATGTTCATGAACTTCGATTCCTCATGAGGTTAGCTAAAGACTACTATTACCTGATCAAAAAATATTTCTAGTTTCAGAGTGGTTTTTCCAGTTTTTGCTGTCAAAAGCATTAAACTGTATAAGGCCATCAAACAGAATTTATAGTATGTAACTGCTCACAGAGAAATTTGCTACACTGAACATTATTCTTTATGATAAATGACCTAATACCATGTTTGGATGTAGAAAAATGGAAAGGAGAAAGACTTACCTTTCAGCGATCGCTTTCCAAAATCATAATAAACTGCCAACAAAATTGTCCCTTATATATTTAAAAATGTGTTTCTGTCACAGTTATTTCACACATCCTTGGAGTTTCCGTGGAGCACCTTGACTTAAGAAACTGCCGTGTTCTGCCACCAGTGGTATGGAGTTACTGCTCTTCTGCAATAATTTACTCAGAGTTGCAAGTGAACATTTTCTAGTCAGGGAATAAGTTTTCCTCACTTAATTTAATTTTTAATTAGTTTGGCCCTTTTATCTGCATGGATTAACATAAAAGGGAGAAAGAGGAGAAAAAATTGGAAATGCTACAGAAAAAAAATAATCTGTTTATGGCTCGGGCTGTAGCTCAGTGGTAGAGTGCTTGTCTGGCATGCACAACGGCCTGGGCTCAATCGCCAGGACTGAAAAATCAATTAGTGAGATAATTAATTAATTTACTATCTATTGGTTGATATATGGCATGATAAAATGTTATATGAACTACCCTGAACATGTGGTTCCTATCTCTTCTTTGATGTGAATAGGGGAAATATTTAAGATCAAAAAGGAAATTTTTATGTATTGAACTAAAGTACAATTCTGGAAATGATGGTATCAAACAAGATTTTTTTAAATTTAAAAAAATGTTTATTACCTCTCTGAGAATTTTATACAATGTATTTTGATCATATTCACCTCAACTTCTTCCTAACTCCTTCCAGATCTGCCCCTACCTCCCTAACACTTCCAACTTTCTGTCTTCCCTTTAAAAAAAAAATATCTCATCAACTCCTGGGTATGTAGACATATACAGGAGACCTACCAGAGCCACACTCTTAAAGAAAACTGAATCCCCATCCCCAGACACCATCACTTGTCCCTGGTTCTCTTTGACCTATGGTTTTTATGATCTTTCTGTCCCCTCTTCTGTGATGGTCCCTAAGACTTGGGTAGGGGGTGTGATAATGTGATACAGATGTCACATTGTGTGTTATCTTGATCAATATGGCTAATCTATGGTCTTGATGAAATATCTCCACAAGCTTATTCTGTGTATAGATAAAGCAAATAAGGAAATCAAAAACACAATAAATTCACTTAGATTTTAGAAATCCTACTATAAGAAGCTGGGGGGGCTCAGTGGTGGAGTACTTGCTTATCATATGTGGAGCCCCTCGTTTGTCCTCAGATTCCCTTCCCTTAACAGACAAAATAAATCACATTACACAAAGCAACTCTGAAAAATTCTTGATAAAAAGAATTTTAATTTAAGAAAAACAGAGTTGCCTCAAATACTAGGCAAAACATGTACGATACAGTAAGTCTATGACTTAAATGAACATGAGAGTCATATGCACACGAAAGAGCTTTCTGTCTCTCGAGGGACTTGGGAATATACGTTATTTGGAACTGAAAGGGAATTTAATTAAGTCAATGTAGAAGACAAAAAGTAATGATCACGGAATGAAATTAGAAGATACAGATACTAAGAAACGACTTTGGGCCTTTTGAATGCACAGAAGCTGAAGGAAGTAACAGCAGAACCCTGCCCATCTCTGTCTGACTTCCTTGACCGAAAATGAGCTGCATGTGGGTGAGATGCTGCACGCAGGGACTGCAGAGGTCACATCTAGGCATCCTGCTTCCGTTTAGCACAAGAAAGTAGCTTAAAAAGAAAAAGAAGGATGGGCAGAATGCCGTCCATATCAAGCATCTTGAGGTTTTTCTTGTTGAGAGGAGAGCTGTAACGCCTTAGAAACGCCCCCTCCCCAGCTTAATTAGAGTGCCAGCTTGCTGCAGCAGCCATGGACAGGAGGGGGAAATTCCTCTAAACGGTAGAATGAAAACAAGGCAGGAAGAGGCAGAATGTGGTGATGTGACTGTCTCAGAACAAAAAAGTGGGGAAAGATACATGTATTTTGCAAATGGGAAGAAAACTTAACGTGAATGCTTTCACCATTACAATACCCCAGTGCTGTTTGAGGCAAGAATACTAGGGTTAGAATTCAGGCAACATGCTATCATTTCCTGCTAAGGGCTATCTGAGAGTTCTGTTATCCAAATGATTACAGCTTACTCTTGGGGACTGCAGACAGCCCTTGAAACTAATGAATTCATAATCTTAGCTTCCTGTGGAAATTTACCAAGTCACATTTCTCTGAATTCTCTGTAGCCCAAAGAGAAAGGAACAGTAGAACTTTTAGGTCGATACAATGTCTGTATTTTCTAGCTTCTTTCTCTTCCATAGCTACTCATGCAGAAGTACTAGCTGTGTTTCCAGTTCCCTATCATGTATTCACAGTGGCCAGAACAAATGCAGAACCTTAGTTACCATCCTGTAGAGAATTTTAAAGGACAATGTTTTCCAAGTTTAATGGAATAGCCTGGTGATATGGAACCTTGCATATTAGTTTTAAAGTATAATCTTCTAACATTATGGTATAGAGAACAGAAACAGGCATGTTGCAAGTAAATTAAGTTTATATCAATAAATATGAATAAAGACATTGAACACAGAATTCGTTTTAATTTCTGGAAAGCTGACTTAGGATGACAAACCTAATGCATAAGTATATGTTTTTTTAACCCTAAAACATATATTCTTTTAAACATTGACAGGTTGCAGGATGAAAATTCAGAATATTTCCTGGTCTGTGCATTTTTATTTCCTGTCTATATATAGTAGTATTTCTATGCTATATAGTTTCACCTGTTCAAAGGGAAAAAAAATTTTTATTCGGGTCATTATCAAAGCAAATTTATTTTCCTGTAAGTAACAAAGATATGACAAAGAGGTAGTTTTACTTAATCATAAGTTTATAGTAGGTTGCTGTGATAATTCCTGCCAAGAAGATAGATAAGCGAATTTACTGAGAATTTTATTATTTCACAGAAGGAATCAATCTAGAAATGCAAAAAGTGTACTATCTAATAACCACATTCTGTATAGTTTCTCTACCTCAGACAATAAACCTGCACAATGGGATGGTGGGTAATTTGGTTCTATTGAAAAGAAAATCTTTGAAAAGTCAAAAACATTCAGCCCTTAGCTGTAGGTTGGGTGGCTTTGTATCAAATGGTGCTCAGATTTCACTCTAGAGGAGGGAGGATGGATGTGGGAGCGCCAAACCTGTCATTTCTATTATGTTATAGATGCACAGTACTTCTTTTTCCTTTAAATTCCATTTTCCTCTTCCTTCCTCCCCTTTTCCTTCGAGCTTCTGCCGCTGATAAAACACTTTATTAGGAATCCATATTGTTCTTTAGGTGTTCCTGAAAAGTTTCTTTCTATAAAATACTTTCTCTTTAAATTATATTTGTTAGTTAATCACATATATACCTTACATTTTCATGCAGACTGACAATGAATGGTTTTGCAAGCATCTATCTGGTTTTCAGTTTGATGTCAATCACTGCTTCTTAACCCTACGGGCTTATGAGCATCTCTCAAAGAAGTGCTTAAAAATGATGCAATGTCTCCTAATGAGTTCAATTAAAATGATTTACTGAAGCCTGAGTCAGGATATTGACCTTTTGTTCAGGGGCCTTAGTAAGTAGAATGCACAGTCACAATTGAGAAGTGCAGATTAGATCAATTCTTCACTGCTACTAGGACTCCAAATTTAACAAAGCTGAACAGAAGAATTTGCTTCTGTGAACCACCAGGGTAGATTCACAGCCTTCAGTACAGGTGACTAAAGACCCTGGCTCCTACCTAAAACTGCTTCTAACAGGCGACAGCCAGAGAATCCACTCTGGAATAAGAAATTATAAACTTTGAAGGGAGCGCAAGGAGGGCTGCAATGTGAAGGCAAGAGCACAAGTTTATCATGAAGGATCAGAGAAGGTTTAACAATCATATGGAAGCTACACTACATGCAGGGTATATAAGGACTCACTTGTGTTGTCTACCAAAAGGAACTCTTTTAGCTACACTCAATTGGACACTACATGTATGGATTTTCAGGAAAATTAGATTATATATGCTTACTAAAGAATGTTGCTTGGACTGTAGACATTTTGGTCTGGTAGAATTAACCTAATTACTCTATTGCATATTTTCCTAAACCAGTTGCAAACAAATAAAGACAGATGCCATAAATAAAGAGAGGAGAATATTAGGGTCTGCAAGAGTGCTGTCCATTGCCTCAGGTCCTCCTTTGCACAAATAAAGAACCTGCACAACACATAAGATGCAGGAGAACTTAAGAGGGCTGGTGAGAAGATAGGCTGCTTCAGGAGGGGCCAGTGGAGAGTAGAGCCTCCACCCATCTCATGAGTTTCAAGGGAGAGGGGCAGGGGCTTGTTTTCCATGTTTAGGCACATGAAGTGGTCATAGCAGGAGTCAGTTTCTCACAGTTGCTGGGTGGGGGAGGACCTCAATTCCTGTTAACTATTGACCATGTCACATGCCTTTTTCTTAGGGCAACCTGGCTGCTTGCTTCTCCTGGGGAAAGTGATGCTAGAAAGAAGAGAAGCGAGAAGGAAAGACAGATGCAAGATGGTAGAGAAAGTGGAGGAGAGAGAGAGAGAGAGAGAGAGAGAGAGAGAGGAGAGAGGCGAGAGAGAGGAGAGAGGAGAGAGAGGAGAGAGAGAGAGAGAATACAGTGTTCTTGTCACCCAGTCTCCACAGCTGTGCTGTGTTACTTTTGCTCCTTGTCCTGTATTCTATTCATTGCTAAGTGCATCCATAGGTCAGTCTACCATCCAGGGGAGGAGGTTAGACAGGGGCAGGAGTGCCAAGGGGTGGTGGTTGGGAATTGTTACTGTTAGTATAATATTGTGATCTGATTATTAATGACACAAAACATGCTTGTCTAAAACAACACAAGTTCATTCTAGATACCTGTCTTCAAGCCCATGGGTGTGTCTAGGTAGCAAAAGGCACATTAGCCAGAAAGAATAACATCAAATATTGCCTTTCAATAGCACCAGCCTTTTGTCCTCATTTGAAAAGGAGCTATAAATATATAATTCCATGTTCCATTCACTCCTTACTGAACTCAATAGATTATTCTAAATACTTTTGTGCTTAATCTTATATTTATGAACAGAGATATTCTGCAAAAATAGTACTAAATGAACTGCAAATTTAAATCCTATTCAACTTAACAAGAGGTTTGAGTCGATTATATCTGTAAACCATTTGAAATAACGAGCCCTTTTGTCCGCTTTTTGTACCAGCCCCTTCTCTCCTGGTTCCATTTTCCCTCTGTACATTGACAAGGTTTCTGACGTTTGGGAGCACTGAAGCAGATCTGCTTAGCAAGACACCCAGCAGGCTCTTTCCAAATCGATTTTACTATAAATCATAAGTGACACCCTGTGCTGGATGCTCCTTCTTGCTTACAGCAACATTGAAGTGTTTCTTAGTTACGCTTGTATCCCAAGGCTATCACTACAGAGTCCCACTTTACTCCTTCTAATAAGGTCCTGGAGGGCCCACAGAGCAGGATGGTACCATCCCAACCCCTTTCCGCTCAGTCAGATGTTCTCAGCATTTCTGAGGCTTGCTGTCACAATAGCATCCAGGCTACTTCATTTCTAAAACAGGACCTCCTTAGTAGGCTGTGGATACCCGCTTAAACATGGATGCTTCAGCCTGTCTTCTGCCCTTGCTCTGTCTCAGTCCCTGCTTTCTCATTGGATGTCCCTATCCAGGTCTGGGGGCAACTGGCAGTGCTTTGAAGAGACTAACTCATTTCTGACTCAAGACCTCTGTGTGGAGCTCCCTTCACTGCATCGCTCCAGTTCCAAGAACTTCCAATTTCACATAGTTTTGCTAAATGGCACTTCATTGGGGGCAGGTTGGGGGGCTTCCCTTTGTGTGTCATACCAGGTCTTTCTCAGGCATCACATTCTCCATCCATACCTTCTCTCCCACAGTATGTGTCTCCTGATGCACTGTGAGTGACAGGATAAGAAGGACCAACAGGCCCTGGGACAGCTGTTCATACCACTATCTTGTGTGCTGATGTAAACTTCAAGCACTCAGAAGTGTGGTGAGGATGATCCAAGAGTCACAGACTCAACTACACAGATGTGAACTCTGGGCCTTTTCTATGTTCCAACCTACTTCAAGTTCACAGTAGTCCTCCACACAAGAGGTTACTGTCATTCTCATCTTGGGGGTTCAGAGATGAAAAGCATTATGTTGTCAAGGTGATATGGTTGGATGGAGCAGAATCAACATCTGGACTCACATGTTCAGCCCCACAGGATACTGGAAATCATTAGGTCTGAAATGAGACTCCAATCATCTGGTGAAGGTTATGAGAAAAAGCCTGACAGAATGAAGGGCGGGGGAGACTTTCCGTACTGCAAGAAAGAGAGTGTGATGAGCAGAGAGCAGAAAAGTGTTGAAAAGGCTCATGAAAATTTCTAGCACCACAGTATAAGAATTATTATTGGAGTTGGGAATAATGACTTCTGTGACTACTCGGAATTGCAAAGATCAAGATCACTGACACTTAGGAGAGATGCCCTCGACTGCCCTCTTGTGAGACCTCTAACCCAAGAAAAACACTGGAGATCTGTCAGATGAACAATCTACACAAGGAGATTTTAGCCTCAGATTCTGATCTGCATCCACTGAGCACTTTTATTAATCTTTATTTTATCCTCGTCAATAAATCTACACTTCGGAGAAACAATGTCACAATCTTGAATAATAAAACCAATCAAATATTACAATAATTAGCCTATTGACTTTTTTTTTGTCTTTTTGAAGCAGGGTGTCCCTGTAGCCCACAGCTGCCCGGGAACTCACTATGTAGACCAGGCTGGCCTCGAACTCACAGAGATCCGCCTGCCTCTGCTTCCCGAGTGCTGGGACTACAGGCGAGCACCACCACGCCCAGCTTAGCCTGTGGACTTTTAATTATATTGATAGAAAGTAGTAGATAATAAATGCCATTTGACATATGGACTATCATTCTTATGTCATCATTCCTTTTCCAAAACAAGTTTTTTGTTTTTTTAGCAGATAAGATTGAATTCAGGATGTATTCAGCAGATTTTAATTTTCTCAACCATAGATATTTCACAAAAATCCTTTCTAGTCTTCTGCTCCATAGGGAAGAGAGCTAACTGTAAGGAATTCATGGCATAAATATGACCATTTCGCTCACAGACCTGAAATCTGGATTTTAACAGAGAAAAAGGAAAGGTCAGAGCCCTCAACGGTTACATACTCTTCCCCAGAGTGGCGGTGTGTGAGAGAGCATCAAGACTTTCATTCTGTGATATCTCTTTGCTCTTTTTTGCTGTTGTTCTGGTTCGGTTTTTGTATTGAGACAGTGTCTCCTGCAGCCCAGCCTGGTGTCAATCTGGTTATGTAGCTGAAGATGACCTTGAACTTCTGATTTTCCTGACTCTACTTCCTGAGTAGAGGAATTACAGATTTGCACCATCAAGCCCCGGTTATTATGCAGTACTGGGGACCAAGTCAGGGCTTCCTGAAGTCAACTGAGTCACTCTCAAAAAGCTTTTGTCTTGGGGCTGGAGAGATGGCTCAGCAGTTAAGAACATTGGTTGTTCTTGCAGAAGACCCGGGTTCACCCACAGGCAGCTAACAACTGTCCGTAACTCCAGTTCCAGGGGATGCAACAGTCTCTTTTGTCCTCCGCAGGCATTGCACGACACGGGTGCACTTACCTACATGCAGGCAATACACTTGTACATGAAATAAAAATAAATAAAAAAAGCTTTTGTCCTTTCTTTTCCACAAGAAATTTCTTTTTTTGTTGTTGTTTAAATTGTCATTATTTTATGTTGTCCAGTGCTGAAGTAACCCTTTTACATTAGAGAGTATTTCCTTTCTCTGCCACCGCAGTAGATGATGTGTAAAATAACCCCCAACTCTATGGGTAGGCTCCTGGCTCTGTGAGGTACAGCAAAAGATTCATAGTCTTTGGGAGCCATTGACTGATATACCACTTTCTGGTGTAGCATGACTGATCTTCCTTTTTTATAGATTAAAAAATTCAATGGGCTCCTAAGCATATACAAAGACTCATCAAAAATTAATGTTTATCAAATTCTTAGCTGTGACTGTCACAAACATCAAGTACAGTGCCTCATCTAATGTTTACAGTGAGATTTGATGTTTTTATTAAGTATTTTATGTATTATTTTTATTTTACATGTGTGAGTATATTGTCTGCATGTATATAAGTGCATCTATGCCATACAGTGCCTAAGGAAGTCAGAAGAGGGTGTCAGATCCCCTGGAACTGGAGTTATGGATGGTGGTTAGCTGCCATATAGGTGCTAAGATTTGAACCCAGGTCCTCTAAAAGGGCATTCAGTGCTCAACCACTGAGCAATCTCTCCAGCCCTGAGACCGGATGTTTTTTCTATTATTACCACTTTATAATTTGAAGTGCTTTGGAGCTCTTCTGTGTTTCTACATACCTAAGAAACAACAGGACCAAGATTTCAGTTCAGCTTTGTCTTCTCTGAAGCTTTGCCTTTAGTCACTTTCCTTTACTGCCTTCAATAGACAAGACACATCTTAGCCATTGACCAACACATTGACTGGTCATCTGATAAAAGGGCAGCCTTAATAGGAAGAAGGTAAAGAACTCTGATATTGGCACAGGCAATGAAATCTTACAGTATTTGACAGTGTTTTTAGTGTCAAAGTATGCTTATTAAACAACGCAGAGATTCAATAGTGTGTACTGGCTCAGAAAAGCATATTGTTAAAATCTGAAGATTTCCCCAAAAGAGTTCCATAAAAAAGGACGTTACTGAAAATTAAATTTGGAGGCACTGGAGTGATGGCTCAGTGGTCAAGAGCACTGCTGTTCCTGCAGAGGACCTAGGTTTGGGTCCCAGCACTCACACAGCAGCTAACAACTGCCTGTAACAACTGCCCTTTTCTGACTTCCTTGGATACTGCATGACATGGGTGCACCTACCTACATGCAGGCAATCTACTCTTACACATAAAATATTTAAAAAAAATGAATCCAAAACAGTATTTTAAAAACTTTATGGTCTGGTGAAACAGCTTAGCAGATAAAGGTGCTTGCTGCCAATCCTGATGACCTGAGTTCAGTTCCTGGACCTATGGGTAAGAATATTCTGTCTCTCTCAAGTTACCCTCTGACCTCCAGAAATCATCCTCTGATCTTCATACATGTGCTGTGGCAAACGAGTCTCAATACACACACATGCACAACATACACATATGCATACTTAAACATAAATAAATAAAATGTAATTCAAAAGCAAATTATATGTTTATAGTTAACCATATTTTAGAAATAACGATAAAGTTTATTTAGAAATTGTGTTGCTGATTAATGTCAACTTTATCTAGAACCACTTGGGAGGCAGACTTCTGGGTGTATCAGAGTTGTCTGAGGAAGTTTCTGGAATGGGTTAATAGAGGAAGGACCTACCCTAAATGCTCTGAGACTGAAGAAGAATGCACACCAAGCACCAGTGTTCCTCCTGCTTCTGATGGGAGGGTGCACTGTGACCAGCTGCCTCAAGCTCTTGCCACCATGCCGTCCCTACCATGATTGACAGTAGCCTCAAACTGTGGCCAAAGCAAACCTTACCCTCTTAAAGGTGCTTGGTCAAGAATGTCACTGCAGAATCAAGAGAATTAACTAAGACAGAAAGAAAGATACATTCTCCAAATGTTGTTTCTTACCTATTGTTCTTACCCTCTGGAAGCTCACTGAGTGCTTCCATATGGTGGAAAGACTACAGGATGCTGTGATGGATAGACTATAGGATGCTGTGTCTCCTACAGAGCTGCATGGTGTATTAATAATCAGACATGTATAAGTCAGGACTTGACACAATTTTGTTGACTGTCTAATCTTAAGACAGTGATGGAGGAACTATTACTAAATCAAATTTGACTAGTAGTGGTTTATGCACACAACTTCTGTGTTGTGAGAAGTGTAATAGCTATGGAAATCTTCCAGCATTCAAAAAATTTATCCAATTCAGTAAAGATTGTAGCTACAATATTCTTCCAAATCCTAGTCAGAGTGACTCCGTTTTGCAGTGAGACAGCATTTAGCTGTTCTGTGTGATAGACTGCAGCATCAGGCTGTCCTTCCCATGGTGGGAAGGGATCTGCTCAGATCAGCAGACCTAAGAATGGAGTATAAATAATAAGCAGAGAATATTCCCAGATCCTGGTTTTGTCTGTGCCTTGTATTTTCTGAGCCTGTAGTCACCTCTTTAACACTGGGAAGGAGTCTAAATCCAAGTATGCATCAATTTGACTGTAGACTTATAGTCATATAAAATAGGAGCTTGAGAGATAGAGATGAATTGGGTAGTAACAGGGAAAATGCCACTGTCTATGGTCATCTACCACCCTACAAGTAATCTATGTTTTACTTTTCTCATTGCTTAGAAGAATTACCTGATAGAAACAATTTAAGAGGGAAAAGAAGATTATTTTGCCTCACACAGTCCACCATAGAAGGGAAGGTGTGAGCATGAGGCCAGTGGTCACATTGAGTCTGCAGACAGGAACAGAGAGAGAAGAGCCTGAGGCTCAATTTGCCAGATGCTGTCCTCATTTTCCTTTGGTCTGCGATCCTGGAAATGAGATGGTGTCATCATATTCAATGTGGTTCTTTCCTCCTCAGCTGAACCTGTTCAGAAGCACCCTCACAGACACATTCAGAAGTGTGTCTCCTAGGTGACTCCAAATCCAGTCAAGCAGACATTGGAAATTGATCATCACAACCCCTAGTATGCTGATCTTATTGACCAAGATGAGCCTGTGAGCCCTAGTGTAGGGACAGGCATTAATTTTACATCACTTCCCCAGATTCTTACAGCAGGCAGATTGTCGTGATAAATAAGAAAAATTTGAGACCATGTCTTCACTGTTTCAGTTCCTGCTTGTTTGTTAATATAAATGAAAAGTTCCTGTGGGTGCTGTGCTAATCTTTCACTTGTAACCATAGTTCAAGTGAACTATGGAGGACAAACTATACAAATGCACCTACATGCATCTGTTGACTACTGGAATTTACAAAAAGGATTATTGCACATTTCTGTGTGTTTTTTTTTTAATTTTAGGAAGGAGAATTTGTTGAGAACACAGTAATTGGGCAGCAGGATAGACAGTAGCTGGGTACCACTCATACCCATTTCTATTTTCATAAAGTGTGCATTTTGTATCTTTATTGGTCTATTTTCTGTTTCCAATGTAAAATATCTGAAGATGAACAAATTATAAAGAAATCAAGTTTATTTAACTTGTAGGTTTGGGAGATGAATGTCTGAGGTTAGATCATCAAACCTGCATGGCTTCTGGTCAGGATGTATGGTATGATAGCATCATCCTGGGAGCCCAAGCCCATCGGGTGGCCTGATGTCAGGACTGTCACACACGGTTAGAGTGAAACAAGAATACAGAGGGCTGAGAACTCAGAGGACTGAGGGATCAGCTCCCTCTTTCATGGACGTGTCATCTTGCAAAAACAACTAAATCACATATTGAAAAAACACCATTCTCCTTAGAGGATGGAGTTCTCAATGATCTAGTCACTGCCCACTAGGCCCATCGCCTAAAATGCCTACAACCTTGACACTGTTTCTCTGATGACCAAGCTACCAAAATATGGACTCTTAGGGGGCTGACCATCTCCAAGCTGTGGCAACATCATTTATATCAGTAAGAGATAAAAAACATAGGTGTGCATGCACAAGCCCACTACTTTCTCAATAAGTCACAGAATTTGTAAGAGACGAGACCATCCTGGAGCCATGATCTCCTCTTGAGAAGCAGAGGCTTATTCAGTAAGTGTCAAGAACCTGAAATACTTGATCCTTCTAGCATATGCCCAAGGTTTAGGTACAATAACAGTGTGTAAAGAGTCTTAAGGAAGCTTCAAAACATCTTCCACACTTTTGTTTATCCCCTTGCTCTGAATTTAATCTCAGATGGGCTCTTATGGAAAGCAGTGGGGTAGTTATGAGAGACCCCAGAGAATCACTGAGATGAATGTTCTCTTTGATCCTAAGGAACTACAGCATGGAACTCTTTCATGTGTGGAGAGGCCAGCAACCCATCTCTCATATAGCATGCCCCTGTTGGCCCGATGTCAGGCCTGCTGCTCCTCCTTCCAAGAGTAAGGAGGTTTTATTTTATTTATTTTTTAAAGTTTAGGTTGGTAAATCTGCCTTTCAGGCAAAATGAAATATCTGCTTCTATTCTTACTGGTAGGGTCCCCCTCTGTTTCCCTCCATACCTTGAAAGTCACAGTGAAACAAAACAATGGGCAACACTCAGCCTTATTTCTTTGCCTAAAGATGGAGCTAGAGGAGAGCCTGCAGGTCTAAAGATCATAATTAGTAGAATCCTACAGTGCTGAAATTTAATTAGCATAAATGCAAAGTCTCAAACCTGTCTCTGTAAGAAACTGGGGTGCTCTTAACCACAGAAAATGACAAGATTCAGGTAAGCTGTCACACTGACATGATAGGTTCTTGGAGAAAGAGCATTTTCAATATGCGGGGAATGGTTCATACCCACCTGAAGAGCATCACACGTAGAATATCATGGTACACTGACAAAATGTAAAGCTCTCTAAATCAAGGTGGCCACAGTGATGGGAAGTCTATAAGGGAGGTGTGTTGATAGAAGGCATAAGATGAGGTAGCACAGAGAGACAGCGCTAAACTGCCTTCCACCATCTGAGGAATGTTCATCTTGACTAGGACAATGTGGCTCCATGTGGCCAAAACCAAACAATGGCCCCTTTGACTTTCCCAGAGTTCACTGGCAACTTGAAGATGAAAAGTGAAATGACTTTGAGCAGGCTCTCTGAAACAGTCTGGACTTCTGACCTTCTTAGTTAAATATCTGCAAAGGAATTTAGACAGAATCCAGTTTGCTTGTGGAGAAATTTAGAGCCCAAATTTCTTAGTGCTCAGATAGCTTTCTTTTTTCTATCCAGTTCAGGACCCTACACCCAAGAAAATAGTGCCACTCATAGTAGACAGGGATTCCCATCAATAATTCTACGCAGACATGCCTGTGGGCTAACCTGATCTAGACAGTCCTTCACTGGTGCTCTCTTCCCTGGTGATTCTAAGTTGTATCAAGTTGACAATAAAAGCTAACTGTCACAGCTATTTGAGTCTCAGGAAGTTCATGTTGAACTACAGCGCTAGTTATTAAGGTGTCAACACTTACTAGCTTCAAGCTATTTCAAAGTGTGGTCTGCATGTAAGGAAATGTGCACAGCTCACAATGAAATCTCCAGTTACAAGCTCTTTAAGAACAAAGATAACTCTTGTCTTACCACTATATTGTCATTGCTGTACTTGATGGGAACACAGTCAACTGTGTTCAGTGTGAATCAGTCAATGGAATCAGAAAAGGAACAAAGCTTAGAAGAGCTGGAAAGGATTGGATTAAATGATAACTCTTCTCCCCTTTGACCTACCACCTACTTGGTCCTGAATGAACCCTAGTCAACCTCTCTTGGATTCTGTTGTGATAAGAGTCCCCAGCTCTCCTAGTGAGTGTTATTGGTTGCCTATATATGCTGTCTTTCCCCCATTCCCTCAGCACTTATGCTGACCAGAGAATGTGTCTCTTCTCTGGTCCTGTTTACAGCCAGGTTCCCAAGCAGTCATAGAACATAAACATTCCCATCAGGCAAATTTCAGAACTATTGCTAGTGAGCCTGGAACAAGGGCCTCTCTCCATTTCCCCCTATGTGTCCTGGTGTGTAGAGCCTCAAGATAAGCAGCCTGTGGATGCAGCCAATATAGTTGGAGATCTAGGAAATGGAGACGGGTGGGTGGGGGGCAGGTGCGCTGACTTAACCTGGCCTTAGAGGATGGCTTACTCTAAACCTCCAGTCACTAGAGTGCGTAAATCCTTAGTTGTTTAACAGAACAATTAGTAGGTACATTAGAGGAAACAGTCAGTCATTTCACCTTCAGTGTGTCAATGCCAAAGCACGGCCTCATAGCTGTGGGAACTCACCATGCTTTTCTTCTTCATTTCAACTAAGTATTGGAGCATGGAAATACATCCAAACTCCAATACATGAGTTTTGGAGATATGTGAGTCTTCTGAAGCACTTCTGGCATCGTTTCTCAATGACTAGATCATTAACTTCTGAAACCTAGATTAATGCTCCCCGTATTTCCACATTTGTCCCCACTTAGCTCATTTTAAACTCACAATGTCAGATGTAGCTTTGCACTTTATAAATTTATTTTCAAGTAAAATGATAAATTGTATATTTTTGGTTCAATGCAGTAACTGTGACCTACCAGTTATCATATGTATTAATAAATTTGGCACTTTTGTTTGCATGCTTAGGATTCACATTAAGATATAAATAAAATGGATTGAAGTTCCATATATATTATAAAAAGTAGCAGAGACTACCACAAAGGAGTATGGATTCTATGTGTTTTGGACAATGCTGATTCCACATACACTGTGTGGGAAACCAAAATAATAGTCTCATTCACGCACCAACTTCCCACAAAGAGCACACTCACTTCAGAAAGACACTACATATGGGTAGACAGTGCATTTGTTCCTTACAACAAACACTTATTCTTTACCTGTATAAATGTTAATGCTATGATAAGATTAAACAGTTCATGAAAACATGTCACTTAGGCTATGTGACTGTGTGGCTGCTCCAGTCTCACAATTTGTCCAATATGATCATAACAAAAGAACATACCATGGAGATCTAGTCAGTTGCAGAGCCCACGGACACTCTCACTCTCACATGGTTAGACAAGATCTCTTGGTCATAGACAGTTGACCTTAATATATAATGAGAGTCAATGCAACAAGTCACATCATCTGCTATAGTTGTAATGCATGCATATGGTGTCCAATGTATGAGCATTACTTACATAAAAAGAAGCACAGACTTGATATTTGTTCTTGTTTGTGCACATGTTAAATAATTAATATTAAGAGCAATGTCTTTGAATGGTCAACAGAGACCAGGAAAGCCCAGAGAGAGCTTGTCAGGGTCTGTGTTAGCTTCCCTGAGACTTCACAAGGTCACCAATAAAGTCTCATGTACCTTCAGCCCATACAAGACCACACTGTGTCATCCCCTTAAGAGAACTCTTCTTCTGAACCTATCAGCTAAACTCTCCACTTTGTGTGTAAATACTGAGGTTCTGAACATCTCACAAATTGATAATAAGTACACAGACTCATCATCTTGAGTACAAGGACTCATCATCTTGGTAACAAATACACACATATCAAAAGACTCCCAACCTGATTCATTTGAGTTCCTGAACATGCAGGAGAACATACATTTTATGGCTATGATAGTCCATTTATTTGTTAATGGTCCATAGAATTCATCCTATTATCTCTCTCTACTATGAATATTATTCCAATCCCTCTTACTAGATGAAAAATATCTGAGAAGAACTCAAATCCCATCTTTCAGCTCTGCTGGTCTTCACAGCTACCTCCCAACAGCAGCTGATGCAAGTCCTGGGTGTTAGGAATATGGTTGAGCTTTATGCTACCAAGAACACTTTAATCTGATGAATGTGATGAGCACATTTGACAAATTCAGATTCTAAATAAGCTTGAAGGGAAAAGTATCTTAAAATCATTTTCTTCAAACATGATATTCAACTTCCTATATGAGAGGCATGCCATTATGAAATGAAGTATGTTTTCATAAATTTCTGACCAATCTGTCTTCTTCCTTGAATGGCTATGCCTTCCCCTAACTGTCTGCTGAGTTTCTCGTCTTTTCCACACTGCTTTGTTTATTCTCTTTATTATCCTCTACCTAGTTACATGATCAGACTTGGAGTAGCATGTCACATGATTCTCTTTATTCTAGTACACTTTTAAAAACATAAGTTTAGCTTATAGATGTAAAAAGTATCTTTAAATAGCAATTTAAGAAACACCATAGACTTTTTCTAAATTAAACATTTTGAGCAATAACCAGAATTACTTTGGTCTGTTAATAGGAGGCCATTTTTACCAGGTGATTAATATCTTGAATGACTTGTTCTTTTTCACCCAATGAAATGATGTAAACAGACTATGCAATTTCCTATTTCCAAGCATATAAAAAAGGAAGTATTCATGATCATGTAACTCAGGGTTTATGTTTCTCTTGGCAGGGCCAATTCCAGTGTTGGTATTGTCTCATAAGAAATCGCTGCTTCGAAAAAAAAGGAAGAAAGAAAGAAAGAAAGAAAAAGAAAGAAAGAAAGAAAGAAAGAAAGTAACTGTTTCATATGCAATTTTTTTGAAAGGCAGGGTTTCATGCAAACAAAGCTGGCCTTGAACTCACTGTATTGCCAAGAATGAAGATGACCTCGAACTGATCTTCCAGCCTTCATCTCCCCAGTTCTAGAACTAGAAGTGCGTACTCACACACCAAGTCTGTGTGGCACTGGAGACCAAACCCAGATAGTATGGGCCTCCCTCTCCCACAGGCAGAACTCTTATGTATCGTACTAGCAGACACTAGGCACTGGGCTGGGCTTGACTTTACTTTGTCACCAAATAAAAAAAAAACACACTCGTTTTAGGTGACTCAGTGAAAATCTGTCCCCTGTCAGTTTATCTTCCTAAAATGAAAGAAATTATTCACTCATTTACTCATACAAGATTCCTCATTGTACGTTAACATAGCACTTTGCTTACAACTGTCCAGGCAAGTAGATGGCCACAAATATTGCTGGTAACATTGAAGATTTCCTGTCCTTGAACAAACATCTGTTTTCTTTGTTGGGCTGACTCTACCTAGTGAATGGCTTCACTCCTTATTTATTTTTTCCAGTCTCTGTTTTAAGGGTCTTTATGGAGCAATTAGACACTTATAACCATATATATGCATGTATGTATGTGATTATCTCTTAAGAAATGGCTATAAACATATGCCATAGGAAAATGACATACGAGGCGGAACTTGTCCAGAGCAGAGCGTATCACAGTGTAAATTCTTGTCAATAAAAAGAACATGAAAAAGATTATGCACCATATTACTCGTGTAGATTACCAAGGGAATTGTCCTCCAGTGCTCAGTGGTGCTGCTCGTTTTACCTTGACACTGACTCACTCTGAACATCCTGTCCTGGAGAGATGCACAGCTGCACTGTCAGGCTGGGGCCTCCACAGCACGCCCGTCTCTGACATCACCTGGGAAGTACAACCTTCTTGGCAGTGAGTGATTTAAGCACTCTGCAGTTCATCATCCCAAACCTGGATGCTCCTGCAAATGATGCTTCTTGTCCTAATGGGTCTCCCTGTGTACTTGAGCTAATCGAAGTCTGCAAGCCAAACATTGCACAGCAGATCTGGCACTAGAATTCAGGTTTCTCTTAGTGGGTTGGTTCCTAGGCAAGGCTTTTCACAACATACTTTTGTTTATTTTCCTTTTCTTTAATGATGTTAGTCACCCAATGAATGCTTACTGCTTGTTTATTTTGTTCCCAGCATTATAATAGAAGTGAGAAATAGAGTGGCCAACAAACAATGCAGGGACTTAGGGTCTAGCCGGGACTGTGCCTGCCAAGTGATAACTGACAGATAAAGAGCACACAAGCAAGCAGTATCAGAATAAACTGAAGAACAGAAGGATAGGAAAGGGGAACTGGAGAATAGATGAGAAAACGTTAGGGGACAAGGCAGGAGTGTGAGGAAGGTGGGAAAGGCTACAGGAGAGCACGACAAGGATTCTTGTGATGGAATGGTATTTTGTATGTGAGGGAACACTACCTTTGTGAAACTATGGTATACAGCTACACACACACACACATACACACACACACACACACACACACACACACACACACACAAATGAATGATATAAGCCAACCTGAAGAAACACTCTGCTTCACCCTGCGTCCCTGTTCAGCATGGAAGAAGCCAGAGCGGTCTGCATCCCGATTCCCTATTGGTAATTTGGGTAACCTCTTCAGAGGATGGTGGGATAAGAATAGGAAGTAGGAATTGGCTAGGCAGTTAGGGTAAAAAGACCCCAAAGAAAAGTAGCCAGTTTCTTGGCTAAAACTCACACTATCCTTGGGCCTCTTAGCAACCCACTCTGTTCCAAAGGCCAAAAATGTCAAAAGTATGGATGATGCATTATAACCCTGCCCACACCTGGGTTGGACCATTGGAAGAAACAGAGTGAGGAGTAGCTGGGGTTTCTTTGTGTCACAGCTGTATTTTAATCTTTCTACACTTATCTCAAGGATAAGTTCAGTTAAAAAACAAAAAAGTTACTAACCAAGTCTGGGGAACTGAAAAACACTCTGAAAGAAGTCATGTTTAAATGAAGACCCTGAGGGCAAGTTGTGTGGGTGAAGAGAGATAGAGGCAGAGGGAACAGTAATCCAGAGAAAGACGCAGTGTGCTCAGTGGCCAGGCAGCTGGAGAGAAGAGGGACAGCCAGAGGGAGATCTCTTGGCAAGGCTCAAAGACGGCAAGCAGACAGACATGAGGGCACAGAAGCAGTATTATACTTCGTGTTTTACTTTTCTCCACTGGTAATTTATTTTAAGGGAAGAATGAGATGGTGGGATGAGTGTTTTTCTATTATCTCTCTGGGTATAAAGTGGCGACTGGGTGAGAAATCAGCAAATTGGGAGTGGGAGGAGAGTACTTTAGAAGATGTGGCAATCAACAGGGAAGGCTCCGAGGACTAAATGAAATGAGAGCAGTGTTCACAGAGGAAAACAGATGGATTTGGGAGTTGTTAAGGAGCAAAGGAATGGGTTTGGAGGAGAATGGAAAATTTTATTTCTTGGTTAGTTGATGATAACTTTATTTACTGACAGAAACACCTAAGAAAAGATGGGGTCAAGGGGTCACTGTGAGGAAGGCTTTGAAAAGGCACTAGAGGTGTGCTTGTGATATTTTAAAATAAGTCTGCGTGCAAAGCTGAGTTAATTCTTATTTCAGTAAGTAAATTTCTGCATAGCAGGTCCTACCACAGTTCTCAAAGTCAGGTTCAGTAAGATGATAACTGAGTGTCTCTCTGCTTCTTCATTATCCTTTCAAAGATGTCAGAGCAGATACATTATTGGTCCATTGGAGACAGCAGTCACAGAAAGGAAAAGACATTTGCAGAGTTGACAGGTCTAGAAGGTTCTTATGATGTTACTAGAAATTGTATTTTGTAATATGGGGAAGAAATGTGTGTCACATAATGTCACTTTTAATTGTAAATGATTTGTGGTTATTTAAAGCTGACTGGATGTATGAAGCCATAAAAATTTTAAAGTCCCTCTTCCAGGAATAATTAAACTTTTTTCAGAATATTGAAAATTTAATTTCTTTCTGTTTCAAACATTGGTCATTTCTTTGGTTGAATTATTAATGATTCTCAAGAACAATTTCTCAAAGGCCAATTTTATTGCAATGTCTTCTCTTGAGGTGATCCATGCAGCATATACCATGTTAATGTTTTAAATGGAACTGAAAATAGAAAATCTATAAATTTTAATACTTTCATGAAAATATTGCATATGTTTTGATAAATGTTCACCCAAAGCCATCATCTTTCTTGTCATGAACTTTTAAATGAGAAAGAAGGCATTACTAATCACTACATATACAAGGCCACATGCTTTATTTCTGGCTCATGAAATAGCCAAAGAAATAAGATAGAGTTTCTCACCCTGAAGAAGGGCCTGTCAACATGGTTGCTAGCTGCTCTCATCCTTGCTGAACTCAGCATCCTGGCTGTTCTTTCCTGTTCCCCAAGTGTCATAGTTGTTTCTACATTGCAACCCTGCTCCCTACAGCTTCTCTCTGATCTTAAGGCCTCATATTTCATGAAGTTTCTGACCTAAGTCACATTTGCAATAAACTGGTCAGCGCACACACAATTCATCTCTCATATCTCTGCCTATATATCTAATTATCTATGTATTATCTATAATCTATATCTATATATGTTATCTATCTATCATCTATCCATTATCTATCATCTATACATCTGTTATTGATCTGTCATCTATATATCTATTATAGATCCATGTATCTATCATCTATCTATCTATATCTATCTGTCTGTCTGTCTGTCTATCTATCCTACATCTCTATCCATTATCTCTATCATCTATCTATCATCTATCTATCTATCTATCTATCTATCTATCTATCTATCTATCTATCTATCTATCTATCTATCTATCTATCTATCTATCTATCTATCTATCTATCTATCTATCTATCTATCTATCATCTATCATCTTTTATCTATCTATCCATCATCTATCTATCTATCATCTCTATCCACCCATCATCTATCACCTATATATGTTATCTATCATCTATTTAGATAGCTATCTCTTTATAATCTATCTACCATCTATCTATCTATCTATCTATCTATCATCTGTCTTTCTATCTACCTATTTTATCTATTATCTATCATCTTTCTTTCTATCTGTCATCTATACTTTCAGCTGACTTTTTTGTTCAAGACAGCACAGACTCTTCTCTTTTCATCATGATACCCTCCAGACTTACTATGTTTCTGATACTCAGAAGTAGATCAAACGTTCAGTCTCAAAAAGATGATGTGAATACTTTAAACTCATGGTTCTTTAAACTTTTTGCATGATTTTAAGCACAATGCTATTTCAGTGCAAATTTAAATATACGGCTAAATGAGTTTGATACAATGACTTTTTCTATGATGTTTTAATCAAGTGGGAAAATAGGGAAAATGAATACTGTTGGAAGTTCTATGTTTGTAAGAGATTTAAAGGCAGAATTAGCCACATCAGTTTTAAGTTGTATACTCTGGAGGACATTAAGGACCATCAGTAAGTCTCTTTTCTTATGTATAAAATAATGGCATCTCTCACTTGCTAACTGGTGGTCTGAAGAAGTGTAAGACAGTCCGAGGATATTGCCCTTGATGTTGCTCCCAAGATTGCATAAAAGAGGGATTTGACAATTGTAATTAAGATTACTACTCATTTAATTCTAATAGAGATGATTTGGGACCTATTCAATCTTCTGAGCACATTGTAAGGGCAGATATTTGATTCCCTGATGAGAGAAAAGGAAGTCAGGATAATGCAGAGCTCAGAGCTGATGCATGGAAAGTTTTAGGCTTCAAAAAATGGAAGGGCCACATTACAAAGGATGTGGGACCTTTAGACACTGAGAGCATTTTTGTGCACAGTTGACCCATTAGAGGCACAAGGGTTGAATTTATGCAACAAGCTGGATCACTTAGCAGGGACTTGGGATGCACTTATAACACAGTCCAACTGAAGCATGAGATTTGGAGAGACCCTGAGCTGAGAAAGTGGCCATGCCCTGACCACAGTCCACAGAGACTATGAGGTAACAAACAGGTACCATTTTCCGTGGTTAATTTAGAAGTAACTTGTTATTCATCAACTAAAATGCAAAAGTAGTTTAAATAATAAGCCAGGTGCCTCACAGGTGCATGCTCCCAAGCCTGCTTCTATGGCTACAACATGACTTTACCATCTCATGAATCATAGATAAATTGCATTTTAGCATCGTGCTGAAGATTTGTGGTAGCTCTACATTGCCAGTGAATTTCTGAAACATGAATTTACATGAAACAATAGCTGTCTACATTTTATATATAGGTACATTTATGTGACAGCAAGACACACATTTAGACAAGTCTTCTACCATCCAACCCAGTATGTGAGTGTAAGTTTGCAGGCTTTCTGTAATGACCAAATTATGAATGTAATGTATCAATGAAAGCACCATGAAATCATAATCATACATGAATAAGGTATGTCCACAAATGTATACACATGAATATATAAAATTAACATATTTGCTGAAAATTAAGCTGAACTTAGAAATTTCTGAGAAGGAAAATTTCATTATAAACTTCTTTGAGATATCAGTTACATTTTGTGTTTCATTATAAAATCATATACATTTTGTAATAGTAATGAAGTTAATTAAAAAAGGAGTTTTGAGTTTGTATATTTCATGATCCTGAAGTCTCTTCAAAGAACTCTAAGTCCCTACCAAAATATATTTTCAATCATCCAAAAGTTTCCTGTACTTCATAGACTGTCAAAAGAATCTTTAAGAAAATCTTTGGGAAAAGAAACAAATGCTCCATATCATGGTGGCTTTGAAATGCCTTTATCTCTGTAGAGATTGAAGAACAAAGATTGCTACCAGATCAGAGATGAAGATTATCAGTGCAGTGTAGCAGAGCTAAGATGTATAAGTTCTAATGCGGAAATAGGATAGATAGCTCATTATCTAATAAACATTACAAGTGGCAATATATGAATATGGAAGGCATATCTATGCATTCATCAAAGAGAATGTTAACACACCAATTTGAATGGGGCTCTGAAGATACCAACCCACACTACAGGGCTGTGACTTTTAAGGAAAGGAAAACAGGTACATCTCTGTCTTCCTCACCACTGTTCTCTGAAGCGGCTCATGGGGTCTAAGATGATCTGTGTATCCGGTTGACCTGGCCATAAGACCCTCATGTAAAGAGTGGCCTCCCTGTGCCTGTGCTAAAGCAGGCAGAGTCATGCAGATGACAAGAACTGGAGCCAACAGGCCTGCTGAGTTTCTCCAATGTTTTACTTACTTGCCTTGTTGCTGTCACAAAATGCCTGACAGAAGTAATTTAAGGAAGAGGGACTTATTTTGGCTCACGGTTAGAGCCAAATTTCAGGCCATCAGGGCGAGAAAGCACAGCAGCAGGAGAGGTCCAGTTCATGTCAGTGGGAGGCTGGTGTCTGACCACATCGTGGCAAGTGAGAAATAGAGAGAGCTAGACAGGAACCGAGGCTCTGCCATACCTTACAAGGTCCACACCAGTGAGCCACCTCTGTCATCTGCTCCCCATATTCTATAGGGTTCATAATTCACTAAACAACATTACTAGCTAGGGACCAAGAGCTTAAACACATAGTCTGTGGGGGCATTTCAAATCCAAACACTCAAGTTCATCATCTAAATTAGGTCATGATGCTTCCTTATGTGACCATTCTTCACCAAACCTAGCACTAAAATATTCAAGTTGTCCTGTTTGGGGGTCTCCTGTTTCCTTATGAAAGTTCCTGTGCTATAGAAAAGGTGTATTAATTACATTTATATGCTTTTCTCTTGTTAGTCTGAGTTTTATTATAGGGACCTCAATTGTGAACCTGGAATTGATGAAGGAAAATATTTTTCCTTCTCTGCCCACCGAATGCAAAGTTCTAAGTTCCTATATCATCTAGCCTGGTTTTTAAGAAGCTTTGAAATGTTTATAACATACCACTCTCTATGTTGCAGTCACTTTATTAATATTGTTCTCAAAGTTAACTTCCTTTGAAATAATGGCCAGGAATTATCAGAAACTGTAGAAAAAATCCCGCTGTAAGAGAAGCCTGTCTTGGGAGAGGTGTTCAGGACACATTGTTCTTATTGTTTCTGATCATTGAATAACTGGTTTAATAGATGCTTTTGTGACACATATATCAAAGGAAGAAGATGGATGGGGAAAACATTACAGACTAGACACTTCCTAGAGCATAAGGTGCTACCTTGACTTCAGCCCAAGAATGCTGCATGTGGAGCTAAAATAAATGGAAGCTATAAATACATTTGCAGGTGTTAAAGCAATGTGCTACTGCAGATCAAGCCACAAAGCATACTAAAGGACACATTGGCATGTGATAATCAGAAAGGGAAACCTGGTATTGGGGGAGATGCAGAACAAGAGCAGCGATGTGGAGAAATGAAAGCAGCAGAATTTGTGGCCAAGATACTTCCATCCACATACAAAAAGTGCAACAGAATTTTACAGCACAGTTATTCTGATCAGAACAATTCTCGAAGATGGCAATGCATTTTGGACAATGTTAGGGACTGAATATGTGTGTGTCCCAAAATGTCTGTGCTGGAATCTTAATACTAAATGTGGCGGTTTATGCAGGTCAGGCCCTGGGGAGGTGATTAGATTAACCTGTGGTCAGGAAAGTGGGGACCTCATGATGAGATCATTGCCCTTGAAAGAACCAACCAGAGCATCCTCATAATCCATTTCCTCCATCTTCCTCATTTGTTTCCTCCCTTCCTCCCTCTCTTCGTCCTTCTTCCCTCCCTCCCTCCCTCCCTCCCTCCCTCTAAGTCACATCTTAATTTGAGATTTTAGAGCATTGTACAGGCAATAAATTTCTTCTAAGAGATTGTTTTCATCACTGGGACAAATACCCAACTTTATACATATATAGACTTAGAAATTAATTTAATTATGATGACCTGAGAATAGTATTTGTCTGACCACTTGCTTTCTTCTGAGGCAAGCTCCTGGATGTATCTCTTGGTCTTATTTAGAGAAGTTTCTCTTTGCAGTAAACAGCAGGGAATGCAGGTACTCACAGCTGCTCGGAGTTCTGAGAGTGAGAAACAGTTGAGGGTTTAGCTCTAAAGAGGTTGTTCATACCACCCCCTGGAAGGATTAGTGAGCATCAAGGTGGCAGGGCTGGAAAGAATTCAAGAGCCATGAAATAGGAGAAGGGTCATGAAATGCTAACTTCTAGCCCTGACAGCCACTGCAGTTATGATCTCACAGCATCTGTGGATGCCTGCACTGGCCTGCACGAGAATGGGCCTCTCAATAGTCAATCATGAGTTGGGGAGGGGCTCATGAGGCCCTATTCCTCGCTGATAAATCACTGGCTATTGATGGATTTAAGGGGAAGATAATCATTATCTTCAGTTGTGTACCCAATGGTGAGCCCACTAGGCTCCAACGTATATTTCCAAACCCATGGTCATACAGGGGGTCTTGGTTAATGTCAGTGTGTCATAAAACAAAGCAGAAAAATGAATATAGAAAAGGGATTTGCAGAGAAGGGGAGGTTTGATAGAAGTGGGTGGGAGATGGGAGAGATTAGAGGGTGAGAGCAATCAGAATGAATTATATAAAGATGTGTATGATACTGTGAAAGAATCGATTTAACTTAAAGCATTAAAATTGGCTCCATTGTTCTAACCTTCTCCTTCTGCAACATACTTATGAATCCATCAGCACTTGCATGTACAGAACACCATCAGGCACCTCTATCTCCAGAGCTCACTGCTGCCACTACATTCTTTTTTTCCATCAAGTACGTGTTTTTTTTTTTTTTGTAAGTTTATAATTGAATTGATCATAAGACAAAGACTTTAAATAAGCAGCCATAGCCCTGATATACAGAGCATGGGCATAATATAATCAGATTTTACCTGACTACATTCTCCTCCAGATAAATGACTGGCTTTTTCTCTGTTTCTTTCACCCAGACAGACCAGAGCCCTATGTATGTCCCTATGAAACCCAGACAGGAGGTGGAAATATCCTCATAGGAAGCAGGCTACCTCCTTAACCTTGTCTTTCTCCAGCTACTTTGGAGGGCATAGTTGCTGTGCTTCCTTCCTCCATCTTAGAATGCAGACATTGGGAGACACACAGGCTCTTATATAGAACAGGTGGAGATTTCTGTCACCACAAAGATGCCCCGCCAGTCTGTGTTGAGTCCTTCTACTTCATTTTGCACAGACAATCCCACATCCCTGTTTTGATTGTGGTTCCCATTGTTTAGGTCCTGGTTACTTGCAGACAAACACAATTCTAATTATTTCACTCGTCAACACAGGAGCACAAGTGACTGGAAAGAATGAAATTAATGCACAAAAGTGACTTGGTAAGTAAGTATATTATTATTCTCAATAGTCTTAAAGTCTATTTTTATTTATTCACAGGCTCAACAGAGAGTTATTGGACTTGCTATAAAATACACACCACTGGACAGATAGATCAATATTAGAGCATCACACAAAGATAATGATTAGGCTGAATAGGATTAACCTTTCTATTCTTTCACTGATAGATCAGAGAAAAGAAGCCACCAACACATCTATCTGCCTGCAAAGGAAGGATTTATTTCCCCATCACACAAAATCAAAACCTCTGTTCCCACTAGAAAAATTGACATTCATGTCATGAAGATAAATGTTCAACAGGGTTAAAAATGAGCATTGAAAATATTGAGTTGGGACACCTAACGTGTTTACTCTCTTTTGGGGTGCAAAGTGACAGGGTCCATTTGAAAGAAAAATGATGCTAGGAAAAGAAACTGAAAGTATGAATAAAGAAAAATGGCAGGGAATTTCCCAGGGAAATAACCTCCTTTTAGCTGGGATCCGCAGAGCAGAACTGGGTCATCCTGCTGAGGGAACGAGGCAATTTCCCTGCCGCGCTGAGCCTGCCATCTGCTATCCTTCAGCACCACAGAGTAGGGGTGGAGCCCTTGGAGAGTGACCTCTGGTGTTTGCAGGTGTCTAGGGTGCTGGGAGGGGAATGAACATTCTTGTTAGCATCCCATGGAATCCACGACACCGAGAACGTGAAAGTGACCACCTTAGAGATCAGCAAAAAAGAAGCACTTGCACTGCAGGGGGTCTGGTGCTGCACTTAAGTTTCTTTTCCCTGCATGTTAGTCAAGGTTTCACTTCCATATGCAATTTTATACTGGGAAGTTTGTTTTTTGTTTTTTCTCATAGATTCTCATAGAGTCTGAATTGAGACTTCAAGAGTTATTACAGTCCAAGTGTTCTCCCCATTCCTTTGGCTTTATGAGTTTGGTTACTGCTGCTGTGATGAAACACTGGCCAAAACCAACTTGTGGAGGAAAAGGTGCATTTGGTTTACGCTTCCATGCCACAGTCCATCACTGAGGGAATCAGGGCAGGAATCCAAGGCAGGAAGCCGGAAGCAGAGACCACAGAAGGATGCTTGTGGCTTGCTTCCCCTGGCCTGCTCAGATACTTTTCTTATAGAGCCCAGACCTACCGGTCAAGGGATGGCACTGCCCACAGTGGGTTGGGTCTTCATGCATCAATTCACAATCAAGAAAATGACCCATAGACATACCCACAGGCCAGTCTGATGGACTGATGGATGAACTTCTTCAATTCCCTCTTCCCATGTGACTTTAGCTTGTGCCAAGTAGACACGATCTAATCAGCACACTGGGACACGAAAAGTAAGTACTCAAGCGAATACTGGGGAAGGCTGATTCTGATGTCAGAGGGGAGCACAGATGTGAAAGGGGGTGTGGCCTGGGATCAGCTGCAGGCTACAGGAGGGGAATGGGCAGACTTGAGAGAGGGAATAAGAAAAAGCCGGAAGGTTTTGTAAAAGTTCCTGGTAAAGGCAGGGCAGCATTTACTGAATGGTCAGATTCTAAGGAGGGAAAGAAGAGACTCATAGACATGACTTTCCTGTCAAGTCTGTACCAATAATGGCTTCCTGTGAAGTTCCTAACACAGAAATTTTTTTATTACAACAGAAATTGTATATAAAGAATTGCACACAGTTTGAAAAGTTGTAAAAAGTACTTTTGTTTGCTTCAAAATAGCTAATATTATTGAAATTTTATTTTCTAAAAAGAATCTACTTCTTCATTTACCAGAAATCATAAGAAGTAAACTATTTTTTAAAATAATGCAAATTATGTATCATTCTTATCACCAAAGTAATGAACCCTATTTCATCCTAGAAGGATGGGGATATTAAATACACTGTACTCCGGAAACCAATGGACGCTATACTCAGGACACCAATTAAAACCCATGCCACTTAACTGAGCGACCTGTGAGGCTTGTTCCAATGCTCATAGAACGATTATGTAAAGGATTAGTTATCTGTTGCTCTTTAACAACTTACTGCTAAACTTCACTCCCAACCCCCACCAGGCCATTTCTGTGAAAAGAGAATCCGTGTGAGATTTAGCTGTGCCTCCAGCTCAAAGCATCATGTCCAGGGCTTGTAGAGGAAACACAGATTCAGTTTAAATGGCATGTAAGTAGCCTGTAATTTCTTGGTCTTAAATACCACTGAGGGCTACTGAGATGGCTCAGTGGGTAAAAGAACTTGCTGACAAAACTTCAACAAGTGCCGTATTTAATCCTGAATGTAATCTCAGATACAGGTAGTGGAAGGAAAGAACTGATTCTCACAGGCTCTCCTCTCCTCTCACATACACACCACGGCATGAGTGCACCGACCCACACACATACACTCACTCTCACTAAATAAATATAGACAAAGGACTGCCTGGGGCATAATAAAACTTTAAAACTTGTGTTTGTTCATCTGTTTTACATGTTTTTCTCTCGAGTTTCTCAGTGCACATTGTTTTTATGGCTAAACCTGGCCACTTGACTTGGGAAGTGGCAGATGTTGTCCTGGTTTGCAGTATCTCATGATCTGACTGGGACAAGAGGAGCCATTCCAAGCTCACTTGTTGGATGATGCTATAGACTTTGTTTCTGTTGAACAATTGAATTCATGTCCTCAGTGTTCTGAGAGCTGATGAGCAGTGTTTCTCCCACCACATACCCACCTTTTCATGAGGCAGATCACAGCCCCTGACAGGAGAGTTTGTGTACTAGAAATGAGTCAATAAGTCCAGTCCATACGCAGAGGGCAGAATCATAGGACAGCATGAATTTGAGGGGTCAATAACTCCAATGGCTACCAAACAACATGTGTTAAGAAGAGCTAGTAGACCGTTATCCCATCTGTCCCTGAGCGTCTTCCTGTCTTCCCTAAGAAAGCGTCCAAGAAAGAAACAAGAGACCACACAATGGACCAAGAAGAATCTACTTGTATTTTATAAAAAAATGTTTGGCATTGGAATTCATACACCTGGATTGCAGGTCTAGTTTAAGGAACTTTGAGATTTTTATTTCAGCAGGGCATGGTCACATATATCTTTAATTCCAGCACTCAGGAGGCTGAGGCAGGCGGATCTCTGTGAGATCAAGGCCAGCCTGGTCTATATAGGGAATTCCAAGCCAGCTGGGGCTACATGGAGACCCTGTCTCAAAGAAAAAAATAATAATAAATAAACAAAAAGCTTTATTTTTTTATTTCTTTAGGCCTAATTTACTACAGGACATATTTATATGCCTGATAATTTGATGATTATAAAAATCCTTCAGTGTATTCCATTTCATTTTTTTGTCTGTTATAACATGAAATTAAGCTATCCAAACCATGTTCAAAGAACATCAAATAGTATACAGTTTTTTTTTCTTGGTCTTTTTGAGACAGAGTCTCCCTGTAGTCCCAGCTGTCCTGGAACTAACTATGTAGACCAGGTTGGCTTTGAACTCACAGATATCTGCCTGCCTCTGCCTCCCGAGTGCTGGGATTAAAGGCATGCACCACCACGCCCGGCTAGTATACAATTGTTTAAAATGAACAATAATCTATACTTTGAAAACCGCATTTTAAATTTATCTAATACAAAAGTTTTAACTCAATTAATTCTTGTTTTTTGTTTTGAGACAGTGTCTCATTGTGTAGCCCTAACTCGCCTAGATCTCGATATATAGATTGGGCTGGCCTTGGCCTCACAAAGATCTACCTGTCCCTGCTTTCCAAGGGCTGGGATCAAAGATATGCATCACCACATCTGGCCACATTCTTTTTTTACTACATGTGTTGATATTTATTTATTTTTGATCCAACAAGTATATTTTAATCATAAGCAATAGATAAAGAGAAAAATATACATGAAAAATTTCCAAGGAAACATTTCCAAATTAATAAAATCATCTTCCTGGTAAATAAGTTATACAAGATAAAAAATATTGTATTCACATTGTTTTTTTCCACTGGGTCTTAGAAATTACTCCAGCTTTCTGGTAATTTAAGACAATTGCTAATTTCAACTGTGATTTAGAAATAATATACACTAGGAATCTCCCAGAAACACATAATTTACTACTTTGAAATTACAAAGTAATTTTTTTCTTTCATATATGAGAACCATTTTGAGTTCTACAGTTAGAAATTTCTTAATTGTTTATACATGGCCTTCTTTATGTAAAAGAACACTAATTATTCAAGCAGCTAGGATTTTAGTTGCTGAATACTATATAGCTCTTAGAGTTAGACCATAGATTGTTATTCTTAGTTTTGCCTCAATTTCCTTCTCTGAGGAGAGAAGTCTGGCATGTTCTTTTCTACTTTAGGCAATTTCCTCTAAAACTCAACCACCCAGAAGCAAAGTTTCCTATCCGGTCTCTCCATCAAACTGTGACTTTTTTAAGATATCTTCAGACCAGGAAGAGCCATTATGTGGGTCTAAATTTGGATCCTGGCTGTCAGGGCCCTCATTAGTATTACTTTGGAACATGGTTACTTGAAGTCACTTGGCCTCCTAATGACACTGGCTTCCTAAAGTCAGTGCCTGAAAGATGTAACTGTGGGTCCTATTTCAGGCTCTTTCCTTCTCCATGTCCTCACTTCTACTTTGGTTCCTGCTCACATACCATAAACCACTAGCAACATTTCTCGCCTGTCAGTCCAAGAAGCATCAGCCAGAGCTTAGGAGAAAGATTCTAACCTAAAAGCAACCCATATGCATGATTTTTTAAACCAGGAACAGGCTGAGAAAAGATTAACAACCAGAATGGGTGCAGAGACACTGAGTTTACATCTTCCGTCCTAGCACTTTGTATGGTCTCCCATAAGTCATTTAAGGTGGATAATGTTTTCTCTATTTATGAGGATGATGATGATTTGCTGCTCTGAGAATCAAGCCTGGGGACTTGCACGTACAAAGGAGCACAGTCACTGAGCCACATCACAGCACATCCTGTTTATTATTTCCCCTATGACCAATTTCATAATTGAGGAGAAAATTTGGTTAAAAGTAACCACACATATTCATTTCATAATGTGATTTATTAGTAATAATAGTTTGCACAGGATGTTAAAAACTGCATCAGAAAATATCAGTCACCTCATTCACCAGAGATCACATTGATGGTCAAGTCAGTTATCAGGCTAATTTGTTGTTTTAAGTGTGCTTTGAGGAAGGAAAAGTCAGTTCCAGGCAAGATGATACGATGATGATGATGATGATGATGATGATGATGATGATGAATGGTCTTTCTCAGACAGAGTCTCCCTGTAGCCCCAGCTGGCCTGGAACTCACTATGTAGACCAGGCTGACCTTGAACTCACAGAGGCCCGCCTGCCTCTACCTCCCGAGTGCTGGGATTAAAAGTGTGCACCACCATGTCCAGCTCAGGCAAGATTATTTAGGCAGGTATTTTACCCCTGTTCATGGTGAACATAAAGCTAAACTGAATGTTGATTTTTTTTCCCTTTCAAAGCTCATAGTCCAGGGTTCTGTTTATCATCCACCGAAGAAGATTTTTAACAAAAACTAATGCGACTCAATCCTAATCCATTGATGTAAATTACTCTTAGTACTTACAGTGCATACATAAAGCCCATTATGTAAGACAACAGACAGCAAACTTCTTGGGATCAGTGTTGTGGCTGTTTCTCCTCCTCTTTCTCTCAACCGTTTTATTAGATCCACCCATGTCATAAATATTGGATGAGTGAATGATTAAATAATTTGATCACATGTCCTCATTAGAGAACTTGAAAAAAACTAAAGAATGGCATGTCCTCTGAGTATATTCATTCTTACTCAATGTTCAATAAAGAGACTTGTTCACAAAAACTGAAACAAAGTGAGTCACATGGGTTATCAGTTTTTAAAAAATCTGATACTGCTCAGGCTGGAGAGATATCTCAGTGGTTAAAAGCACTTCTTATTCTTCCAAAGACCCCGAATTTAGTTTCTAGCACCCACACTGGGTGGTTCGCAACAAGGGAGAAATTCAATGACATCTTCTGGCATCTATGGATACCTGCACTCACCTGCACATACCCTCACATAGACACACATGCAATACACATAATTAAAAATAATAAAAATATATCTACTACATATGACAACAAATAAAATGACCTAGAATGTAAGCAATATTTTTCACAATGCACTAGACTTTGTTACCTGCTTTAAATATATTACTAAATTTGCTCTGCTTTGCAAGATTTCTCCTTCCACTTTGCAGCAATGTTACAGAAAGCCAGGCAATAATAACGTTAAGGTGAAAGAATGCCACCTGTCCTCAGTAGCTTACCTGCTCACTTGTTTATTCAAACAGTGTTGAATTCATTCGTTTTCCCTCAAGCTCTTGATTTCTACACCATCTCCAACTCAAATGAGATCAATATCATCTATTTTCTTCTTCTTTGCCTTAAAACTTGCATCTGCTCTCTTTCCTCCCAGATCTTGAGGAAGATGGGATGCTCCATTCCCAGTAGGAAATCAATCTTCCAGAGACGCCCTGACCTTGTTCTTCCCAGATATACAAAACAGATCATGTCTTTTTCTTCCTCTCTGTTTTCTGTCTGTGCATCTTTAGTTTACACTCTGGGCACAAGTGCTTCCTGGTTTTAACACCATCATGTTTCAATGGTGAGTCTTTGCAACACGTGGTTTTAGCTCTGACCCCTTTCAGTCCCAGCAATCCCTGTTTCCACTTGCTCAATAAGGATTTTTAATGAACTTCCTGAAGTTAGTGGAAACAACTCTTTAGAAGGTCTCTAGTTGCCTTCCAAATGCCCAGGATAACAATACTTTCCCAGTTCTCCTTCCCCAGGGCTCTGCAGTGCCCATATTGACTTATTGTTCCCCCTCTGAGTTTTCCATTTCTTCTACACACTGAACTACTATGTGATGGGTACCACACGCCCTAAAATTCAACACTGTCTCCTGCTGTCCATCTTTAACACCTAAGGCCCAGATCAGACTTTTTTTCCGTGACAGTGACCTCACTACTCAGAAATTTCAAGGCTTCTAGTTTTATCTCATTAAGAACTTTAATCATATTATTCATTGTTTGTGTAACTAAAATATCCTCTTTGATAGTGGACTGCTAAACTTCATTTACCTTTTTAAAAATCATTGCACCAGTAGTGTGATAATTGATTCAACAAAATCTCATGACTGTCCTATGATCAGTCATAATGTTGAATAGCTGAATGGTAAATGCGAATATTTATCAACGGATTAACTATTCAAACAAAGTCACAGGAAGTGGCTCATAGAATGTGAGCTAGTTGCAGAGCCTTTATTTAGATGAGAAATAATTCTAAGTTTAAGATTTCTTCAAACTATTTCACATGCCTTTATTTTGATGTAAATTGATGAAATCTAAGAATTCTTAAATTTTAAATTGATAGCTGTAGGCAAGTTGTAACCAAAGTTAGCTCAAACTAAAGTATAAGTACTCATGGAAAAGAATAGTTGGTCTCTCTCTCTCTCTCTCTCTCTCTCTCTCTCTCTCTTTCTCTTTTTTGAGACAGGATCTTCCATGTAGCCCTAGGTGGTGTGGAACTCACTATCCTCACCAGGCTGGCCCCACCTGAGTCCAGAGTGCTGAGATTAAAGGTGTGCATCCCCATGCCCAGCAGTGATTAAAGGTGTGCACCCCCATGTCCAGTGGCTCTCTACTCTTTTGTGCTTCTTATCTTAGAAATAATAATAAAATGGATTTTCATGCACAATTTTAAATCCTGTAATAAGAAGCTATATCACTAAATTTTCTAGTTGGCTAAGAGAAGGCACATACATTTAAAAAGAATGTTTTTGCCTTTTATATCAATAGCTTGTCATAACAATCTTTATTGCTTAACTAGTTTTTTAAAAATACTTAATAATGCATATCCTTTCATATGTCAGTATCACATTTAAATAAGAGTTAGATCTAACCATGGGACATATCTCTAAAAATATTCATTGATATGTATTTTATTATATTCTAAAATTATGTATCAACTGATTGATGCATACAAGACACTGCTAGGTGATTTTGGAATCTAAAGATGAATTATTATAAAAATCATGCTCTTGAGAGACTTGTAATATAATAGGAAGCATACACAAATAGCTCTGGTAAAAGACTGACACTAGCAACTCCCATTAGGGCATCATAGAGAAGACCAAATGTCTTGGGAGTTCTTGAAATAATGAGGTATTTTCTGCCACAGGAGGAAGGAAGAAAGACATAGCAGAAGATGTGGGACGTGAGCTGATCCTGTTATAATTGGTGTAAGCTGAGCATGAAGATAAAACACTTGAACAAGAGGAAACAGAGTGAGGAAAGACTACAAGAGCATTTCAGATGATACTTGGTCCTGTTACAGGCTCAACATGAAGAGCTATGGAACTGGAATGAACAGGATTGTCAAAAGTGGTAGGGATTAGAGCCTTAAGAGGTGATGGGGTATTTCTCCTGGCCTGCATGTATGCAGGAAGTGTCCCATGTCCTGGTTGCCTTGAATCTGATGCATACATAAAGCTCTTCATGGTGCGGTGACTGACTGTGCTGACCTGAAAGCTGGTGCAGGACGAGAGAAGGAAATCATCATGGAGCACAGGGCCCATGTGGAACAAAGCAAGCCTCGCTCTGCATTGGAGCAGTCCTATCCGGTGCCCACGCTGCTCCAGTTAACACCAATATTCCATTGCAGACTGGTCTTTGAGGCAGGACTTCAGTATTGTAGCAAACAGTAAGGTGACTTCTCAGGGCAATCCTGACTGCTTGCTGTCAGTCTCAGGTTCTGTGCTGGGAGCTTTAACTACCGCAAAGTAAGGCTTGGATTTGGGTGATAACATGAGCCTGCACTGATAGGGATTAATGGGAAACGTAGAATTAACTGGTAAATGTATTGAACTAACAAACATGATCCTTGGGTTGATAGCCGGTCCCCATGCTAGGTTTTCTTAATCTGGACCCATGATACTCATATACCTACAAAGCTCCCTTCTATACTTCTAGGGATAATTTTCTAACCAGAACAGCATGACTGGCTATTGTAAAGTCTGACTTGCTGTCTTTTGGGTCACTAACTGTGAGGGAAAGCCTCTTGATGACACCCAAGTTGACTTGCAGAAAGCCCATCTGAAGGGTGGTGATTGCCAGTCATCTATCCCATAATCAGGCTAGCTTGGAAAGATACTTTTATTCTAGTTTTGAGCTTCAAAGATGGCTGAACCTCATAAGGGACCCCAATCCTGTATCATCCAGCTAATCTATTTCCCCAAATCCCCGGTCACAGGTACTAGATCAGAAAGCAAATATTTATTGTTGTTTCTGACAGTAAACGTCGGGCAAAATGCTATGCAGCAATAACTAGATTTAAAAAAAGAAGAGGGAAAGTATTTTTCAGATTTCTACTTATCAGATTATATGTGCAAGAAAGCTGGGCTATTAAATGGAGTTGTGTTCTTAGACTGTTTTGAGACATGAGAGGATCTCAGAGGATCTGATAAGGAATCACTTGTTGCGACAAACATTGTCAAACCACTACACTCTGGGGATCACAGTTTTGATTATGCTGTGGAGACTGAGGCTGCAGCCCATCATGGTGGGAAAGGAAAAGCAAGCAGGAATTTGAGGTGACTGCTCATGTTTCATCCATAGTCACAAAGTGGAGAGAGATGAAGGCTGGGGCTCAGCTCACTTTCTCATTTTTATTCAGTCCAGGACCCCAGGCCATGGAGTAGTGCTGCCCACAGTTAGAGTGAATCTCTCCATCTCATTTAAACTAATTTGGATAATTGCTCACAGATATGTCCAGAGGCTTGAAAAGTCTAGACCCTGTCAGGTTTACAGTCAATATTAACCATCACACTCTGACATATACATGATCTAATACGCAGCACATATGTGTGTACGTGCAGACATGGACTGATGTGTTGGAAGCTATTTACCGGTAGCTTAGAGACTAGTGAACTTGAAAAGAATCAGATTCCAGTTTGCACAACCTTTCCTGGAGGAGACATCTGAGTGGGTGCACACAAATCCATCAGGCTCTATCAAAGTCATCCAGCTGAGAGCCATTTGGGGATAAAACGAGCTATTTCCTGGATGAATTCATCACCAACACTCCACCAGAATAGCTTGGGGTAGAGATGTTTCAATGACTAAACGAATGCTAAAAAATATGGTCTTTCATATGACTCACAAGGCATATATGAATAGACGTTGAAGAACAAGTGAATTTCCTAAGACTGTGATGAACCTGCCTGAGGGTTGGCAGGGATTCAGCCTCATTAAGCAATGCTTTGGATGAGGAGGGTGGCTGGGAAACAGGACATTGGTCCTTCCATGTTCTGCTAGAAAATTTGGAAAAATTATTCATAGTCAGTGAGTCTGGAATTGGCAGTCTTTATCAGCATACTGACTCTGTTATGCTTTTGAATTCTTATATATCCGTCTGTCAGCACTCATCCCTCACTATCAGGGAAGTTAAAATACTAGAAATTATGTTTAATAAGTTGAGTGATTCCATATCATGCACATTGTTTTGTTGAGTTTAGCAGCCCATGGAGTTTCCTCATCCTTCTCTCTCTTACAAAGTAATAGTAAAAACACAAAAGAGATGTTTTATCACTATTTTGAAATGACCTCACTGTAGTTGAAGAACACTCACATGGAGATGTGTCTGCCTGTGCTGTTTACATGTTCTCAGGCACACATTACCATAGGCTGGCGTCACTTCAAAGTTTATGTTCAAATTTACATGTCATTGAATGAAGGGGAAAATAATGAGAGACTTATCTAATACATTTGGAAAGTAGTTATTAATTGAAGGGTTACAGTACCCTCAAGTCCTCTCATAAGCCTATGAGACAAATTTTGAAAAACAAAGGTTTTTTGATTGCTCCTAGCTGGGAAGGCCCACTCTTAATTATCAACACTGTACCTTCATCATTCCTCCCCCCTTGGGTAGATTATCTAGTTTGTCATTTTATAGTTTGATTATGCTTAATAACTGCTTCAAATATACAATCAAATATGCAAAATCCTCTCCCCAAGTGCATTCTTTATTCTGGAAGCTGATTCTTTTCCCATTAGCTATATTGAGACAGACAACAAATGACAAATTATGTTCTGATTTAGTGCTTTCTGGTCTGTGTGTTCCAGTGCTGAGTGACAATGGGAACAAATGCTGCCTTCCTAGGAGTCTATTGATAAACAGTCACTGGAGAGCCATCCAGAATGAAACATTTAAAGTCATGTGCCTCTTGAGGGTTTTAGAAATTACTTTTAATGAAAAGCAAGGAAAATACTTTTGTGTGTGCATATGTGTGCAGGTGGAAACACTAGCGCATGTGTTGGGCCAGAGGTCAACAAAGAGCATTTTCCTCAGTCACTCTTCACCTTAGTTTTTGAGACAGGGTTTCTCACTGAACCCTGAGCTCCCCATTTGGTAGACTGGTTGACCAGCCAGCCCATGGGATCTGCCTATCTCTGTACCAGTCTCTGCTCCCAGTGTTAGGATTATAGGTGCACACCTCAACACCCAGCTTTTTACGTGGACTCTGGGGATCTGAACTCAGGTCCTCATGCTTGTGCAGTAGGCACTTTGCCCATTGAGTCATCTCCCAGGTGTCTCATTTGTGTGTGTGTGTGTGTGTGTGTGTGTGTGTGTGTGTGTGTGTGTGTGTATGTGTGTGTGTGTATGCTGGGTGTACATAAGTACTAAAACGTTTTTCAAATAAAATGTTTTTATTCAAATAAATTGTTCCAAATACTTGAATAGTGACTATATTATAGACTGATTTGTTTTTCAAATAAAGCACAGCTGATATAACTTTTCATATAATCCACAATGAAATTTTAAGTGCAATGAAATACCCCACTTCTGATGGATAGTTGTGTCAACTTAATCACATGAAGATACACACAAAGCACTGGTGAACAATACTTTTACACCTGTCTGTGAGGGCGTTAGTGAGAAGTTTAGCTGAGGAGGGAAGATTCGGCCTAAAGTGAAGGTTAATATGATTTGAAAATCAGGTTTCAGTTTTATTATTGCTTTAGATTTTACCAGTGAATAGAAAATATGTTCTTCTCCCCTAAACCAAGCGCTCTAGAAAACTTTCTTTGGCGCCTCACAGCCTCATCATGGGCTGTGTTTACTCACTAGGACAAACATGGCTGATTTCTACCACAGTGACAGCCAAAGGCTTCATCTGTGAGCATGCTCATTATGACTCACATCAAAGGATCCTCAGCTTCGGAGCTACTTGGGTTTAGATTTTAGAGGAAAGGTGTGTAAGTGCCTTTCAAACCTGAGGATTCTATTGGAACATTGTGAGCATGTAAACTCTTAGACAGGCTCTCAGAAGGAACATTTGAAAGGAGTCCAGATGTCAGTTTGAACCACAAGGTTTCAGTGAAACTAAAGATAAGGCCTTTATACTTTCTCTATAAAAGCGTTTTCAGAAAAGGTAACTTTATTTCAAGACTTGAAAAAAACCAGCCTCGTTATTCTATAATTAAAATATGCACTATTGTTTTGTTGAATGGGGTGCAAGCTTAGCAAACAAAAATGGAAAACAAGAAAGGAATGAAACTTGCCCTGGACCACCATACCTACCCCCTTAGACCAGGAGGGAACACTTTCTTCCATTCATCTGGAAGGTAAATTTCATAGACCTTGTGAAACAGCTCTGTCACCCACTCACAGAATGCTGCACAGGCAAACCCCCATACTTCTGATGACTACATCCAGGACAAGTCTTCCCACCAAGGAGGATGGGAAAGCTTAGATACTATAGCTCCTGAAAACTCATTCAATCCTAAGCAGTTTCTTGCCTTTGACACTTTGCTATTTTTGAATTTTTACAAACTATTAATGGTAAGTGCCATTGATTTCCCCAGCACAACACAACTGAAACTTAGTGCCTTGTTCATGGTTAGGTAGTGTCTTAGTTTGTTTCTCCATTGCTGTGACAAAACACTCTGACCAATACCAACTTGGGGAGGAAAGGGTTTATTTGTCTTACAGCTCCCAGGTCACAGTTCATCAGGGAGCCCAAGGTATGAACCCAGGGCAGGAACGTGGAGTCAGGAGCTGGAGCGCAGGCCATGGAGGATCACTGCTTAATGACTTGTTTCCTGGCCCCTACTCAGCCTGCCTTCTCATGCAACACAGGCCCACCTGCCCAGGGGTGGCACCACCCACAGTGGGCTGGGCTCTCCCACATCACTCATCAAGAAGATGCCCCACAGACATGGCCACAGGCCAGTCCAATAGAGACAATTCCCCAACTGAGGCTCCCTCAACCTAAGTGTGTCAAGTTGACACTAAGCTATCCAGCATAGGTAATAACTAACCATCAGATCCAAAATTCAACCCCAATCTTGATCATGGCACCAGCTTTCATACTGAAGAATCTACCTTGGTGTGAAGAACAGTTAGAACTAGACAGAGCTCAGATGAGCTGAGCTGAGGAATTCATTCATCCCAGAAACAGTCATTTCCTGCATAACTATACTAAGTGCTCTTCTGGGCATGTCACAAGGTCTAACTCACATAATCTTAACTTTGCCATGGAATTGGTACTTAATCACTAGCATGCTGAAGTTGTAGAAAGTGAGGTTCAGACACATGAATATACTTGTTAGAAAGCTAGTCAGTGGTCGAGCTGAGAGTTTCAACCTCAACTCTCCATCACTCCGCAGTGACCAAGCTGCTCACGCGTTCCTTATGCTAACTTTGCACAGACCAGGTTTCCTAAGATGAGAGTCAGAATCAAGCCCTCACCTGGCATGGTCACTGTGAGGGTTGTGAGTCCAATGTGGTTCTACTGAGGAAAAAGGAGTATTCAGAGAGGACCTCTAGCTGAGCTTCTCACTTCCCTTCCTGATGCCCACCTCACAATACCACCCCCACCTTCCGCTAGGGATGTTGGCTGCAGGTACTACACATACGGGGAAAGTCTGTGTGCTCTCACCGTGTAAGGGCTCTACTAAATCACTTCAAAGGAAGGAAGAGTGGACAGATGGAAGAAGAGGAAATGAAGGAGGAAGAACAGGAGGAGAAGGAAGGGGGGAAGAGAGACGGAAGAAAAGGGTATGTGGGGGAGGAGGAAGAGCAGGAGCTGATATCAAGTGTTGACTTCAAAACGGAAGCACTCATTATTTTGGTTTTGAACGGTTGGTTTTTACATCACATCTTGTTGTTTAATTTTCAAACTAAACCCTGTGGATATGAAATTCACCCTCACCCGTCAAGATCTGAATAGTTAAAAAATATTGACTTAACGTTTCTCAAAAGTACTCTCGGAAACTGCAGGCTATCTCCGAACTTCTGCAAGGTGGAACTGAACTGTCAGTATAGATTCTGAAACAAGCTGAGCAAATTCTTCAAAGTGCAAAGCTTACAGGACTTACAAAATGCTTACCAAGATACATTTTGAAAATTATTAAGGAAAGCTCAAAATATTTAAGGAAAACTCAAAATATTTAAGGAAAATTCAAAATATTCTAAGGAAAATAAACCATTTCCAAGTTGGCTCTACATGCAATTTCACATTCACTCTCTTCTCTAATATAAAAGATGAAAAAATGGGTACAATATCAAAGTAATAAGAGGCTCCCGGAAGATATTCTCTCCGACAAACATTGCCGAAAGATAGCTTGCACCACATCCAGATTCACTTCCCAATTTAATCCAGTTCAAAGTGAATTAAATTTTTGAATATTTTGGGACAATAACTAGAAAACACAGTAGCACAGTGCCATTTAAAAATATTTACAACTAAATTTGCTCATAGCTTGTTTTGGAGGGGTGAAGTTTTACAAAATATCTAGTGAATACTCATTACTACAGGCCAAAATTTGTGGCCTTATAAGACACTACTTCAGGGATGGAGGATGAAATGAGAGAATCCAGTGGCTAACTTGGGAACTATCATCGACACAGAAAAACTTGCTAAAGTACTTATTTCAAGTTTTTAAATTTCATCCACAAGGTTCAAGTTTCTGCCACATGGTATTTCACTTTATACAGATCCCCACAAGCAGTCAGTGTGCAGAGAATAAGAGACTGTGGAGTGCTCAGGTCTAAATGGGACTCCTATACCACATACAACGCTCAAGGATCATAGAGGAAGAGCGTGTGTAAAGACTGTATGATCCAGAGGCAGCACGTGTCCATAGAAAAACAGTATTTGCTGGCCATGACAGTGCCATTGCACACCTGATCTCACAGCTGCTGTGACTGCATGCCAAGACTTTCACCAAATCAAGGGTGTCCAGATCCTGGCATGGATGGCTGAGGGGGCTCCTTAAACCCCACTCCTGTCTGAGGAGCTCCTGAGAACTATGGCTGCTAGGGGAGGGAAAGTCAGTTTTCTTCAAAGACACAAGCCCTGAAAGCCTACCTATGCTCCGGTCCCAATCCCATGCACGTGTAGGCGGCCCTAAATGGGCTCAGTGGGTATTTCAAAATAGAGCAAGCACATGAAGTTGGGAGGAGAAAGTGGTGTGGCAGGGATAAAGAAGGAATTGGAGAGAAGGGGATGGGATGTGTGATCCAAACACATCACATGCATGTTAGAATATTAAACAAAAATTTTAAAAATAATTGATAAGCAATAAGTTTGATCTGATACTTAGATATTGTTCTTTTTCTTTCTTCTGGGGTAATACTTGTTATGGAAGGCTTTTTATTTAACTGAAAAAATTTTGATTTTTTTGTGCATTTCATATAATAGATCTTAAATTTAGACCCCCCTCTAGCAAAGATTTATTAAAGAATGACTCAGACAATGCTATGGTCACAGCAGCATAGAAACATGGTCTGTGATGGGGACAGAGGAAGTGACCTGGTAAAAAAAATGAATGAAATATAATTTCATAAAGGCAAGGACTGAGAGAAACAAGGTGCTGGGACAGGAAGTGTCTACCAATTAGTGGCAGTGTGGAGTGTAGCTCTCTGAGACAGGCTGGAGCCACCCACAGGATAAGGACTGGGGGCAGATGTCATGTCAGGTGGGTCTCAAACTGCAGAGAGCTGCAGTAAAATTAGGGCATGAATGAGGCAGTGCTAGTCACAAGCCATTCCTATCTAGATCAGGCTTTTGTTTTTCATTGCCTAATAAAGTTCAGCTGGACAGGTCAAGTGGTACTCAGATCTAAGTATCCATGAATTACTCACTCTGCATATGGGGTTTCTCCTCAAAGACGTGATTGCAATGCTCTGGATGCTCTGGGCTCCTTGATGTCTATTGATTCTCTGGTTAATTCACTTATAGAGTCTCTAGGGGGAAGAACCATCTCATTTTTTCCCTGTGTTTACCTCCAGAGCTGAGGATGAACTTTCACTGAATGTCTTAATGGTGACCTTGATAATAAAAAGACACTATATTTTCTGAACTCTCCAGTCATAATATGGAAATCTTGAATAATCCACCCAAGTCTCTAAGTGAGATATGTCCTTGAAATTGCTTCTATCTCCAATCTGACCTCCCAATATTAAAAAGGAAACCTTAGTCTTCGTTTATAGCCAAGAAGATAGCTAGTAATTCCCAGAAGGCTAGATTTCAGAAACCATAATTCTCTGGAAGATAAAAAGAAGAATCAAAGGCTTTCGCCACTTCCATAAAAAGACAATGACTGTCAGAGCCACTGGTCAAAACTTTGAGAGTGGGTCCAGCCTGGCAGCTGTCATTCAAACTTCAGTTAAACTGACTCACTGCAGAGTTTTACACATCAGTAGGCAGGCTTATTATTATCTTTTAATAAAAGTCCTTGAAGAATTTAACAGGTGGAAACATGGAACACACTTAATGAATCATTGTCGAGTAAACTCCAGATATACAGGATGATCACTCTGCATATATTTTAATTAAAATAAATAAGAGATGGGACATATTTATAGATGTCTTCATATGGGTCAAACAGCCTTATATGATTCTGTATGGAACTCTTACACCATGTTAGGGAGCATGTATTAGCGGTTCAAGCTTCTGCCAGCCACTCAGATATTGTCCTGAACTGTAGTTAAAACCATTTCTAGGCTTATATGCTGAAATTTTGGGAAATTAAATAAGTTAGATTGTGGCAACAATGAACCAAGAAGCAAACACATATGTATTTTCTATTTTACTTGTCCTTTTGAAATAATGTTAACATTTTAAATGTTTTCTTTATTATTTTAATTTTATGTGTATGAGTGTATTGCCTGCATGTATGTACGTGCTATCTGTGCCGTACAATACCTGTGGAAGTGAGAAAAGGGGGATGGAGTTCCCTGGAACTGGAGTTACAGATAGTTGTTAGCTGCCATACGGGTTCTGGGAATCGAACCAAGGTCCTCTGCAAGAGCAGCCGGTGCTCTTAATGCACTAAGCCATCTCTCTAGCCCCCATATTTTATTTATTAATTGTGTGTAGGTGGGGGCATGCATATCATGGCTACTGGGTGGAGGTCAGAAGACAACTTGTGAGAGAAGTTTCTCTTCTTTCACCCGGTGAATCCTGGTGATCAAGCTCAGATCATTAGGTTGGCAGCAGGTTCCTTTGCCTGCTGAGCCTCTTCACTGGCTTCAAAGAAGCTTGTTTATGGAAACCCTGTAGAACAAATTTTCTCTCAAATTAGATTTTGTAATTTGAGCTGATATTCTATCAATGTGATAGCAATAGGAATGGAAGTTGGTTCTATTTGAAAGTCAAGGTGTCTTACAACTAGTTATTTATGTGACACAAGCCTCAAGACTAAGCCTAAATGCTAAAGCATTATGGGGAAGTTAGACAATGTCAGTATTACCCTAAAATCTTGTTTCATTGATTAAAAAGGCTTCAGGAAAGTGATTTATTGATGTACTACTGGAATAATAATGTGGGAATGTATACGAGGTTGGGGGTCTTCCAAGAGCAGGTGGAGACCACAAGAAGTCTGAGCCTCCTATGAGAGATGCAGAGGAAAGTCATTAAATGACCTTCATTTAACTTAAAACCCGCTTCAATTACCTAAGGGAAACCCCTGCTCCAGAACGCAATGAATTGTGAATGCATCTTGTTCCTCTAAATCCTTGCAAATTTTTACTCTGCGGGTGCAGGGCAGCCCCAGTAGTGCTCCAGAGGGGGCGTGAGTGGCACTTCTGCCAGAAGGAGACTCACCACTTCAGAGGAAAAGGCTTTATTTTGTAGTCCCTGCCTTGGTTAGTTTTGATTATCAGCTTGTCACAATCTAGAATCACCTGGGAAGAGTCTAAATGAGGGATTGTCTAGATCAGTTTGGTCTGTGAGCATGTCTGTGAGGGATTGTGTTACTTGTTAATTGATGTGGGAAGACCCAGCCTAAAAGTGGTGGCACCATTCTTTGGGCTTGGGCCCCAAATTGTATAAGTATAACAGGGTGCTGCGCACTAGCAGGTATGCCTGTATTCTTCTCTCTGCTCTAGATTGTGGATGTAACTAGTTTCAAACTTCTGTCTTGACTTCCTCACAGTGATGAACTACAACCTGGAATTATAAGCTTAATAAACGTTTGGCCTCTTAAATTGTTTCTCAGGGTATTGTAGTACCAGAAATGAAACACGGGCAGTCTGTATATAGTGACCCGGGAAGCCTTCCAAAGGTTTGGAAGACAGTAGTCCTCCTGGGATGATGTGGCTTGTGAGTTGCCAGAGTCTCACTCAGTGTGTGGCAAGGATTGAGAAGCCTGAAGACAAAATATAAATAATCAAAAATACAATATCCAAAGCTTCAGTTCTGATGTGTATCCATGCTCCAGGCCCGGCCTCTTATCTGCAGCCAACGAGAGAGGCAGATTTTAAATTGATCTAGAAAATCTACAGTTCAGGAAAAAGACACAATATGAATACATTTCCTGTGCTTTCGGCCTCAGGCTCACACACTAATCAGATGTGCTTGTAAGTTTCATTAAACAAAGTGAGTTGTCATTCACGTGGTTCCTTTAATTAAGTTTATTGAGACAATTAGAATGATTCATATTAATATTTGCAGTTCACCAACTGACAGGAAATGAGCAAGTTTCCCAAGGACCTTCACTTTGCTCTCTTCTACCTCTAAAGTAGCCACAATTGTGATAAAAAATAGAAAAATACTAGTTCCATATTGAATTTTAACTGTTAGCTGAAATTTATTGTCCTTAATATCTTAACAACTATTATTTCCTTACTAATGGATCTCAGAATTTTATGTTAAAGTATTGCTTCTAAAGGACAATGAAAATCAGTGTGGTAAATAAAGCCCTTAAATGTTGATTTTCATAATGGTTTACCTTCCAATGGCAGTTTAAAAATATATTTGCTGAAGTATGTTATTAACAAGAAGAACAGGCTAACTGTTCAAATGTTAATTTATTTCAACAAATCTCACAAACCTGTAGGAATAACCATTTAGAGTCATGAACAGCCATCTTCCTATTAAACTCACTGAAATCACATTATGAAATGCATCTGTCACATGTGTTTTAGATAGATCAGGTTGAAGTTTTACAAAATGTGATGCTGGGATTCAGTGCTGTGGCAGAGCCATGAGCCTGCAGTGCTCTTTGTTTCTCTGCCTTCTCCCTCTCCACAGGCTGTATCAATCTTTTCCTGTGTGTCAGCCATCTCTGTAGATTTTAACCACATTGTTGAGGCTCTTCCCACCTTACTCCTGAAGGTTTTCTAGCTACCTCCTTGGTTGCCCTCAATTCATTTACCATTCATCCATACATCTGGTCACCTGTTTACTAATACACAGATCATGAGCGAGCACTACTGAATTCTGTGATGTGAAGACCAGAAGAGTGAAAAACCAAAATACATTAGATGACAGCTTTCAATCTGGTAGGAAATGCAAGAAGATGTTACAATTATGAATATGACAGAACATGCAGTGTTTCTTTTTCTGGGTCTGGGTTACCCCACTCAGTATGATGTTTTCCAGTCTCATCCATTAGTCTGCAGATTTCACGATTTAATTTTTCTTTACAGATGAACAGAACTCCATTGTGTAAACGTGCCACATTTTCAGTGTTCATTCATCTGCTGAGGGACATTTAGGCTGTTTCCATTTCCTAGCTATTGTACAAAGAGCACAATGCCCATGGCTGAGCAAGGTTCTCTGTAGTAGGATATTGAGTGATTTGGGTATATGCTAAAGAATGGTAGAGCTGGGACATATGGTGAATATATATTTCTGAGAATTCTCCACGCTGATTTTCATATTAGTTGTACCAGTTTTCAATTCCACCATCAGTGAATGATGGCTCCCTTTTCCCTGAAACCTCACCAGTGTTTGTTTCTAGCTGTTTTTCTGATCTTAGCTATGATTCTAAGGTAAAATGAAATCTTAACAGAGTTTTAATTTCCATTTCTATAAATACATTTTAAGATGTTTTTAGACACTTTTTTTTTGAGAAATATCTGTTCAGATCCATTTATAGCAGGGTCATTTTTCTTGATTCCTTTTTTTCTTAGTTCTTTGTATATTCTGAATATTAGTCTTTCATCAGAAGACTAGCTCTCATAGTATCAAAAAATGCTATGGAGGCTGCCAAGGGATAAAACCAATCAGTGATCCTACCAGGTATAATACCTACAAACCACAATGACTGACAGGTAAAATATCTCTATTGGTGCAGCAATGACATTTTGTCTTGGGGATGATCAACAGCTCTCTAATTGGACTTAAGTCCTGCACAGTAGGACAGAATCCATGCCTGGTACTGTACACATGGCTGAAGGGGTCATAGACCCTAGAAGAGATCCCACTGCCACTCTCCTAAACCAGTGTAACTTTTGTATTCCAAGCACTTGTCTTCATAGATAACTGTAGCTTCTTTTTGCAACAGATGGAGACTATTACAAAGTTCTACAATAGATCAAAAGGCAGAGAATGAGGAACCATGGTGCCTTGCCACAACTGAAACATCTGAAAATGATTTGCATATGGGATTATGCCTTCGAGCTTTATCATAGACTTGTATGATGACTGGTGAGAATGAGGCTACTTCTTCATAGTCAACTTATAGCATTGTGCTCTGTGGTTTATTCAAGTCATTTTTTTTGGCTTCTCTTCCCAACATTCAGTAATTGCACATATTTTGCATAATCAAAGATACAAGTAAATAAATGACAGAGGAAAACTCTAGAAATCCTAGAACTACATGTGCTTCATTTTAGGAGTGCCGAGTGACAGAGATCGCAAAGATGTGAGAGCCCAAACTCTCAAAAACATTAAAGGAACTGAGGTCAGGTGTGTGTGTGTGTGTGTGTGTGTGTGTGTGTGTGTGTGTGTCAGAGGAAAACTTGAGGCATTGGTTCTCCCCTTCCACCAAGTTCTGGGGATATAATTTGGATATTCAAACTGGAGGCAAGTGTCTTTGCCCACTGAGATACCTTGTCAGCTCCATGGGCTTTGGTATTCATCTTGACCCCTAGCTGCAGTCTCAACCATGACATGACAGGGGCAACAGGAGTGACAGCAGGCTCCGAAAGAATGAGTGACCAGCTTTAAGAATTCCCATCCCCATCGAGCAGAGAGAAAAACGAGTTTAGAGTCCAGTAAGGAGAATGTACGAGACCAGCTTTAAGAATTCCCATCGAGCAGAGAGAAAAACGAGTTTAGAGTCCAGTAAGGAGAATGTACGTGGTAAACGTCTCCAGACCCCAGAAAGCATAGAAAAGTGGAAGAGTAATAAACTTGAAACCCATGTTCAAAGCAATTTAAATTGCATTGGATTAAAGTGGCCTTTAAATCTAATTTGCCTGCCAGAGAAAACAATAAGAATCAAATAGAAATCAGTTTAGCCTTTGCTGGTCACATGTAGACTTGATCTCATACACAAGCACATATTTTAAATATGTTTTTAAAAATTCTTAGCTTGAGGACTGTGCATAAGTAGCTGTGCACTAGACTCCCTATGGTGTAACTCCTCAAGCACAATTTCTTGCCTCCCCTCCCTCCTCTCCCCTCCTGTCTCCACCCCACTGTTCCTCGTCCTCCCTCCTTACTCCTCTCCCCTCTCCCCTTTCCCTCCCTCTTTTCCTTCTTTTTTCTTACAGGGCTGAACTTGCATAACTTGCTTTTTATTCTTGTCCACACTGAAATGCTTGCCAACTTTGTATGAAATTACAGTATTGTTATTAAACCAGAATTGTCCTGCGTGTTCAAATGAGATTTCTCTGCTTCCTAAAAGCCATGAGACTCTTGGACTCTGTGCATTAAGTGTCTTCACTTCTGCACACCCTGAAGCACAGCCTTCTACACAATTATTTAACTCATTACCCTAGCGATCTTTCCTTTGAGGGCAGGATTAGCAACCGATTAGTTGTTCTCTTCACCAAGTTTTTCATTGTTCCTGAACTGAATTAGGACAAAAGGTAGTGCAGGACAAAGCGGAAGCTCCCTTTGATCTGGCTGAGAATTATACTTTCATTTCAACTCAGACAGTTGAATAGTTTAAGTATTATTAAAAGTTTGCTAAACAAGTCTTAAATTGATTCCTAAGTTTGTTATTCACTATCAGAGTCATCTAAAAAACAAATCCAGGGGCTGGAGAGATGGCTCAGCATTGAAGAGCACTTGCTGCTCATCCAGAGGACAGGAGTTCAGTTCCCAGAACCCATCACTACCTGTAACTCTAGTTCTCTAGTTCCAGGGAATTGGGCAACTTCTTCTGGTCTCCATGAACACTGCATGTACACATGGTACATATTCTTTCTCACACACTTACAGATAAATAAAAAAAAGTCTTTAAAAATAAGTATATTCAACCCAATCTGTTTCTCTGAATTTCCTTTCTCCTTCAAGATAACCAAGTAACTAGAGACACATTTTTATGATCATATCATTTTAAGGCATGTAACTTAAATGTGATACAGAAAAGACAGAAATGGGTGACTGGTTTGCAGGATCCAACTTGATTACATTGATGCTGCTGGTGTTGCAGATACACCCTCAGGAGCTTCTTCCTCCAGGGTCTAGCCGTGGGAGCACCTCTACATAAGATTAGCTCCTGTGCATCAAATTTTCAATACTAGTGAACATAGAGAGGAGAGTATTTAGTAAAACTAGTGTTTAGACCCAAAATAAAAATGGTCTTGAACTTGAAGCTCCTCAAGGAGCTGATAAGAGTTGATGCTCTATAAACAAATCTAGAGAGAGCAACAGGCAGTGCCTTCAGTCAACATTGTACTTTGTCTAAAAAATGTAGACACTTATACATTGTCTAAGAATATGGGGCATTGGTTACATCTTATGTCAAGTGACGTTGCCAGTGATATGCAGCATTAACAAAAAAAGGTGAAGACTCTCCTTTTATAGAAACAGCTTGAAAGTCAGACTGGCTCCCATTATAAATGTCAAAAATGGGATCCAAGTCTAGAATTTTTATTTTCTCATTCCTAGTCCATTGCTCCTTAAGAAACCTAAATAATAATTATACTTAATAGCAGAAGAAAATTCTAATGAAAAGAGACAGAGTTAAGTGAGGCAGTAGACCCACAGACTGCTAGTAACCCAGGCAAGGTAGCGTCAAGGAGAGGGCAGTGATAAGACTGTCAATTGCCAGAGAGGTGTCGGGCCTTGTCAAGACCGTAACCCTATGCAAATGCTATCTACTATTAATCACTTTTTTAGTATTCCACCAGCACACTAAAGACCATTAGGTAATTATGAACACAGGCTAACTCCTGGAAATTCAATGCAAAAGTCTTGGAGGGTCTTATTGGAGTCCTTCGCTGCATACACAGTGCTAGAAACCAAATGCAGCTGCTCAGTGCCCGTGTGATAGAAACATACTAATGGAAGGTGACCAAGAGTTGCCAAGGTATCAAAACAGTACTTGCCAGAGCAAAGTGAACATTTCCATTTAACCTTCTACCTACCGCTCCAGGTCATTCTCTCTCTCTCTCTCTCTCTCTCTCTCTCTCTCTCTCTCTCTCTCTCTCTCCAATCAGCTTGTCAGCAATTCACACCTTGTCTATGCCCTGGCCAAGGCATTTATATCTTCACTGTGCCATGACATTGCATTCGGGACCAAAAAGTAGCAGAAGAAAGTCTTTTTTAGTTCTTGTTTTGCTTGGTGGTGGTTTTCTAAGACCCTGTCTTGCTCCATAAACCTGGTTGGCCCCAAACTCGAGATTCTTTTGTGCCCCGAGTGCTAAACTTATCTGTTCTTATTAAAGAATATTTATTACTTGGGTACAAATAGTAATGAAGCTAATAATGAGGTTTCCAAAGTGGTTAGTGCGGATATGGTCAAACCCTTCTTTCATTTCCAAAAGTGCCAGTTTGACTTACTCACATTAAGGTGAAGGCCTCAGAGTCTCTCAGACTTACCTACTTCTCATGCTGGAGATATTTTCATATGAGAACATTGTTTGTATCTAGAAATTACAAGTCTAATAGCACAAGTTGACTGAAAATGGCGTGCGTCTTTTATGCCACTGTGGAAATCTGTAAATGAAACTACACATTCTCTGAACACATTCTCATTGAACACTACAGAGCAGTTAGACACTACAGAGCAATAGAAAGAAATGAATCAGGGTGCATCTCAGTGGAAAAGCATTTACCAAGCCACACGAGCTTACAAGTTTGATTCTCCGGCATCAAAAATACAGAGATGAATGAATGAATGAGTGAAAGACTGGCTCATGAAACAATATGGAAGAATCTTAAGACTTTTCTGTTGAGGAAAAGAAGCCAGATGTGAAAGAGTTTACACAGCATGTATCTTTTTTTAATCTACTGTGCAAAACCAGTGGTTGGCTAAAGGGGTTCATGGTGGCTGAAGAGCGTTAAGAGTGAAAGATTTCACAGGACAAAACTGTTCAGAGCAGGTGACACAAGTCTATCTACTTGTCGAATTTGTATAGTAAGGATGTGTATATTTTGATGTATGTATCTGTATTCTCAACACTATAAAACAGTAAGAAGGTGGTGAGGGACATGGGAGATGTTGAGGAAGTAAGAATGGCAGAGGGTGGGTAGATGTTGGCCTTGGCTGAGGCACATGGGGAAACGCCTCAATATTGTTCTTTCTCCTTTGCATAAACTTGAAAATCTAAAATTATGAATGGAAAAAAGTCCCATGGTAGTTATTCCTTTTTTATCCTGGTTAACTTACCAGATAGATAAACACAAAACTTAACCACCATGACGCTGGACAAAAAGAATCAGCATTTTATGATTTCACACTATGACTCGATAGACATGGAAATGAGGCCATAGAATCGAGCTGCTCAGCTCCTCCTCATCCACCATCTTTGGCAGGAATACCAGCCTTGTACATTGTACAGTAACAGTCACAGTTACCACCCTGTTCCCTAGAGATTTAATTGTGCTGTTGTTTGGCCTCAAGGATGATTTGATGTCTGCATTAGTTACTTTCTTCTCTGTGAGAAAATATGTGTCGGAACAGCTTGTGGCAGTAAAGATTTATTTGGGTACATGGTTTCAAAGGGATTTTGATCACCATGACAGGGAAGGCCTGGTGGGGTGGCTCTGTACATGGTGCTAGAGTTCCTCACATATGAGCTAGACCAGGAGGCACAGATCTTGAGCTTGGACAATAGCACATCTAACGTGCTTCTGACAGCTAAGCCCCATGTCCCAAAGATTCCACTACATCCTAAAAGAGCACCACCAACCAGGTGCCTGCGGGAATATCGCACGTTAAATCTGTAACACAGTCAGCTATGAATTCTGACATTGAGATGATTTGCGATGGGTCAGGATTGAATGCATTGACTTCTGTAATTGTGAGACTTAAGCAAAGAGGTTCAGATATACTTTATCCAGAACAGAATCTACAACTACAGTCATACACACCAACGCAAACACAGATAATGCTTACTTCCAATCAGGAGTCAGTGGGGAAAACTATCAATATCTTTTATGTCAGAATTAAGTTATTGTCATTTTAAAATGTCATTGTTCATTATTTCCTTAATACAATGCTTTTGTATTTATGTTTATTGCTAAAATATAAGTGCTTATTCTCCTAACCAAACCATATGATTCTCCATCTCTGTGACTCCCAATATGCTCACATGCAAATGAGGTTAGAGAACCTCAGGCCACTTTGTATACCCTTTGCCACCACTAGAATCACTATAGAGCCGAGAAATCCCAGTGCCTAGCTGCGTCTTATTAAATAAGAACCAAGCAAGACAGGGTCTCTGGTTATGGGACCTGGTGCCACAGATTTTAAAGCTCCTTGTGCTATCTCAGCACTCAGCCCTAATGGTGACCCACTGGCTTTGAGCTTCTGCTGCAAGTTGGGTGTCACTTCCCCCCTTATAAATAAGAAAACAATGTTTTCTGTTCTGTTCTGTTTGAATGACAGGGCATCATTACTTACATGATGAAGATGCATATTACCTGGAAGAGAGATAAAAGGACAGAGAAGAGTAGAAAGCCGAGGTCTAATAGAACAGGCCTAGGCACTATCATGGCTTGACACTTCTGGACTCAGCTGGAAAAAGAAGAGGGCCCTGATTCATTCAACTGTTAGGGTTATATCTTTGGGATACTATTTTTTAATGCTGTTAGTGCTAAAATGGCAGAAATTGAACATGACAACAGAAAAATAAGCAAGTGAACCGAACCAGGCTTGGAATTCCTTGTGGTTTTTATCTTCCTGGGTTGTGCTGTAGCCACACAGAATACAGTCAATCCACTCTGGCACAGTTTGGGGATTAGATATTCTTCAACACAAACAGAGGGGCTATGTGACTAATTCCTAAGGAATACTCAGATACAATTAGAGAAAAGAAATTTTCTTAGATTTTATACAAATCCTTTCAGTATGTATTAAGTGGTGATTGATGACTGTAGGCAGTTATTTATTGAGAAGTGACATATTATACTTCAGCCTGTAACACCATTTATAATTATCATTAATGATATTATGATTATCTTAGAAATAAAGAAATGTTAATATTATGAAATATGTTATGTTAGACCCTTAATGTCATTGTGTAAGGGGCAAGTGGGTGGGTAAATTCAGTATTTGTGTGGCTAATGCCAAACAATTTTCTGCATTATTTCTCTAATCTCATTATATTTCTGTTATTTCCCTATATTTTTTTGTTTATGATCTTCTAATCATAAGCAAAGTATTACATGTACTGGAAAATGTTTAGAACATTATGGAAATTTCCCAATAACTTTCTATACATTTTAAACAAGCATGAATGTCTAAGTTTCCAAAAGTTAATGGAAATCCACACGAATTGTAACTTAGAGCAAAGGAGGTATTAGTGCCAAATCAACTCATGGTTGAGAATATGTTTAACTTCAGCCATAACTACAAGAAGCACTGCCTTACGTTTACCTACAGAAAGCTACAGGAAGAAATACACAGTCTACTAACTACTGGTACAACCAGAACTCCCAGTCCAGATGGTCATGGCATATTGGGCATATTTTTCCAATTTGAAATGTATACTAGGAGAATTGTAATATCATCCCTGTGATCCATTTTGTCATTCCCAAATGCCTCTCTGAAAACTCAGCCCAAGTATTAAAAATATCTATCAACCAAGAGAGTGACATCCGTGAACAAGGCTGACCTCAAACCAACATCCATTCATTCACTGGTGCCCAGATTTCTCTTCAAACCTCAGACCAGAGGTGTCCTAGTTTCATTTCTGTTACTGTGATAAAACACCCTGACAAAAAGCAACCAGGGAAGAAAAGGCTTATTTTAGCTCAGAATTCTGGGTTGTAGTTTGTCAGTCTGGAAAACTCAAGGTGACAGGAACTTGAAGCAGCCGGTCACATCACATCCAGAGTCAAGAGCAGAGAGAAATGAATGCATGCATTCTTAGTACTCAGCTAACTTCTCTTACACAATGCAGGGCTCCAAGCCAGGAAATGCTGATATCACTTTCAGACTGGGTCTTTCAACATCACTTAAGGCAATAAAGACAACCCCCCATAGACATGCCAACCTGATTTGAACAATCCCTCATCAGAAGTCTCTTCCCAGGGGAGTCTAGATTTGCCAAGTTGAAAATTAAACTGCCCATCACAACAGATTAACCTCTTTAAATTTGAATCTACCAGTGATTATAGTTCCTAATTTTATTTGCTATCTAATTCAATATAAATAACTTTAGGCTGTAAACCATATGTTTGATCTGCCTGTGTATATTCTTTACAAAGACATTCTATTAAAAATGAGTCTACCTATGTAACTAACTAGGTAAGTTGTTAATAATCTGTCAGGGCATCATTCATTTTCATTTCTATGATGAATAAATAAACAATACAATACTGAGCATCTTGGCTGGATAGACTGCTTTCTCAGTATGCAGAAAAAGAAAGAAATGACAGGCTTAACAAAGTAATTTCCAAGGCAATGCCACTCAGCACTTCTAACTTTCATCTGTATTTACTGACAAGTGGGAATCCTAGACATTGGAATTATGGTCATAAATATTCCTGCTTCCAAATGCCAAAGGCCATCATCATCATCCTTTTTTTTCTCAAAATTAAGAGAAAAACCTTGAAGAAATAAATCTTGCATGCTGACAAGAAAGGAAAATTTTACTACTTGCTCAAGAAAGTGTGAGCTGACATTTAACACAGCAGTGATTCCCGGATAAGAACAAGATACAAAAACTCATAGTAGGCATATGGGAGGAACCTGAAGACCACATTCCAGTTTGGGTAATAGTTGCTTAAATGTCATGGAGCTTGGGTCATAGGCCACAGAGTCAGACCATTCTCGGATGATCGTTCTTCAAACACAGCACTGTCTATACCATTGCATAATTGTAGCATAGCAAATTCCTCTGTGGAAGGACTTATTTCACTGACTTCCTGAGCCTGTGGCTCACAGTCCACCCTTAATTTTACTGAAGCTGGAGTGATTACTTTTTGTTACTATAGTCATCCTCAGTTTCACAGTAACAAGGATTCCTCCCAAGCAAATCTCAGCCATTTTTCCCTCACTGTCAAAGCATAGCACACTCAAGGATGATCTCAGGCACCCTAGATGTCAATCCAGCATGATGCTTTGAACCAAGGGTTACCAGGCTGATGTGACGTTATACTATTAGCTTTAAGCTCTTGAAACTTCAACCATCAAAATGTCATCTCTCTCAAAATATTGAAAAAATGAAATTTCTTTTTTATTATCCTTAGCAGTGATACCATATCTTTGCAGATTTCATTCTTTCAAACATATAAAGTAGAAAGGTAGCTCTCCCAATATGAAAATAATGCTACAAACATGGCAACAGTAAGACAGAAACCCAGCTTTTGTTTATTGTCACTTGTACATACAAATGATCCTGTCTTCAAACATGGAGATATCATCTGTGATCATTAAAGGCTGCATAGATGTGAAAAAAACTAGAGAACAAACAAAATGTGACTAAGGAAACAAACATAACAATCTGATAAGAAAACAACCCAGAGCTTGCCAGATATCCTGATTGACGTATGCGGATGTTTTTTTCTAAGAAATGAAGTGGCTTTCCTGTGTTCCCATCTCCATCATCAGCCCTGTTTGAATGAACTTTGCTGGAAGATGCTTTGTCTCTAGTCTACATGAAGAACAGTCTGGAGCAGAAGCATAATTCCTGTCCCTTACACCACCACACCTCTTGTAAAGATAGATATGTCTTCTGTCCAAGCTTAAACTGCAGTTTAGGCACACATCAACTTTAGAACTGTCTGAGACATAAAGTGTCAATTTTGCTTTTTTAATCTGAAAAATGTCAGATTACACATAGACACACAGACACAGACAGACAGACAGACAGACACACACACATACATTATATAATGTCTGAGGACGTATGAGTGTCTAGCTAATAAATATCTGCATATTTCAAAGTTATAGGTTTACTGGCTTTGATAGAGACTATAGCTTATAAGGTAGTTGACTATGCTCCAGGGGAATGAGTCCACATCCAACAGTATTTGGGCAACAGAAATTGAACTCTGTGGGCTTTGTGAAAAGGAGAAAGAGTGCATGGAAGTTGGATGGGGATGGAGCAGAGGTGGATCCAGGAGAAGATGGAGAGGGGACGAAAGTGATCAATGATCAGAGATCTCTGAAAATATATACAAAATGTTTGTCTGCCAACACAGATTAACCAATCATTGCTTTTATTGTCTTAACTATAATTTTAAAAATTATATCTTACAGGATGCCTGGAGTAAGATTTCTAGTAAAAAGATTGAAACAAAAACAAACGACCAAGAAAAAAACTCAGAGAACTTTAATATTACAAGAGGAAAATGCTAATCCCACACAAAGTGATATTCTTAAGAAGCTAAAAAAAAAAAAACCTGCAGTTATGTTATACGAACAAGGGAGCCATGAATGGAAAATAGGGGAAAATATTTCTTGAAAATTTAAAACATAATAGTAAAAATTTATTTTTAAATTCCCAGACTATGATTTTATCTCTAGAGGTTCAATTAAGTGTTTTACATTTTTTTTGGAGGGCACAGGTGAAGGTATACTGGGTTGTAGAAGAGAAATAGAAAAATGATGGAAAACTTCTTGATGCCTGGGAACGAGAGAGGCCCAACATTAAGGCCTGGATGCCCAGGAACGTGTGTGGAGTCAAGACCACAGCTAGCCATCAAGGGAGGTACGTAGAAAGTCTGTTCTAGAGATTCAGTCCTTGCCAGACTAGAATTAGCAAATGACAAAAAACCTCCCCCATCCTCAGCATAAGCCCAACGCAGAGGCAAAACCACTGCCATACACAACCTGGGACCTCAGGGGAGGGGCTTGTGAGGAATGCAGCTACTCAGAGAAGGCTGAAACTGCTGTCCAACATCAGGAAGCCCTCCCTCCTCCAATCTGCTCCACCATCAGCCTACCACCAGAGGAATGTGGAACCATGGCTCACAGGCTCAGCTCACAGAAGAATTCTTCTTAATGATAATGAAATGAGGAACTATCTAGGAACTAATAGAGATGAAAATGAAAGGAAGCAGGAAAAAGAGCGGCCATGCGTGCTGGAGGACAGGAGACAAAAAGCCAGCTAAGGAGCTCCAACCTCCAAAGTAGAAATCATATATCATAAGGACAGGGACCTTTTTCAAAGTACAAGACATTTTCCAAGCGTAAGGGAACAAGGATCTGGATGGTGAAGACTCCAAACTGTATCTACAGCTTTACTGACTCTAACCCAAATCTAGAAGGAAAGCGGGTGACAGCCAGACACCCGTTCATCATTTACCAACTCTGACCATTTCGCCCATGTCTCTTGTCAGTGCTTTTCCCGTGAGCACAGTGGTCATCCCATGCTTATCCCACCAAAGGCGGGCAGGGCTCACATCCCAGAACAGGACCAATTTCCAGTTAGGCTTTGGTTCCCAGATGCCTTTCTGGAATCTTCCTAGCAGTCTCCTCTGGATGCAAATCCTTCCTTCTCCTCCTGGCTTCAGGAAAGTCTGCAGTGTGTCTAAACTCCTCATTTCTCCAAGTTACACATTGGTCTTGATTCTACACAAGGTTGCTTTCCTTCAGCTGTTACTTTGAGTGTACTCTCTGGCCCACCCATCCCTGCACATGATTTTCCCTTCCAGTAGATGCCATTCTTCCCATTCCTGTTTCATTCGAATTCTCAGCATTAATGTAATTTTCTCCTCTAAATTGCCTTCCATCTTGTTTAACAGAAAATCGTTTTGGCCTTGAGCTCAATCCATAGTGTTTATTATCTCTATCTACATTTTCCCCATAAGATTTTCACTCTAGAAAGAACAATATGTCTTTCCTTTTTATAAGATTTCCATTGTATATTATGAAGTACAAAAATGGTAGACATTCAAAAAATATTGAATTAAGCAAATAATCAGTGAATAAAATCGTATGCCCTTCAAATAGTGGAATTAAAGCAATGTAACGACCATTGATGTAATAAGGCCTTTAATCTGAAAGTGTTTCATCATGCTTTGCCATTTTCCCACGATTTCAGCGCAGCAACCTTGACTTACCACCTGTGGATTGCCATAACCTGCACACTTGAATGAGATTTCTTTACCTTCACCTTAAGTAGAGAGAAAACTGCAACTTCCCTTCAAATTGGTTCCTTTCTTCAAAATAAAAATGAAAAAATGTTAAGAAATTCTACTTTTTGTTACACATTGATGAGTTTTTCCAGGGTCTTATCAGCATCTCTCATATTTCCCAGCATTGTGACCACCTCTCCAAGCCCAGTTTTCTGCAATGCTCCTGACCTTCAGCTAAAGCCACTGAGGAAGGCAGCTCCAAATTCTGACTGACAATTTTGGATAGCATTTTCCCACTGTTTGAGTTACTTTCTCCTATTTCAACAACCTTCCTCTCGCCCCCCTTCAGTGCCTTCTCAGAATTTATTTTGTCACAAAATGGAATATAAAAATTATGAGTTAGTTCATACTGGCACTGAGAAAATTCAGTTTTCAGGGGGATGGTGTAGGGTTTCTTTTTATTGTTGTTATTGTTTTGAATTTATTTTGGAAAAGTGATTAACAGTGGAGAAACTGAATTTTAGTCTTTCAAGATCTTCCAACCTTATTTAGAAGCTAATGATGAAAACACATTTGCAGCTTAATCCATGTTTATCTGAATTGACTTTTTACTTAGGGGTGTTTCAAAAGTGTTCATCTTCTTTTCTTTCTCAAAAACATTTTTTGTTTTTTCTTTACAGAGTAATAGAAATTAGAATATTCTCCTTCCAGCTTAATGAGAAATGAAAGCCAAAAGTATCACAGCACCTGAGATCTGAAAACTGCACTTTCCATTTTGAAAGCTTCTCTTTCTCTACACGCTGCTGACCTACTTACAACTGACTGTGTCCCTTTTCATTTCCTGATTCCATAGATTAATCAAGTCCCCATGGTCACTATCATAAAAATGATGCAGCACATGCAAGATTAAACACCTTTTAAGACAGTGTTTTATAAATATGAAAGATGCTTTGTAGGAATTGACAAAAAACATTTCTGGTTTGTGAATTCAGAACATGAATAATATTATAATAGAAATATTCATGATCAAGACTGTAATTCTGATTTTGCAAATATTTAAATAATAGTTATGTTTATTTTTATCATTCCTGATAAAACTTTAGTAAAACAATAAAAGAATTTTAAGAGATTTTCATCCTTTTGCTATAAATTCTAAAATTCCTGCTTTAGAAAGGTGGAAGACAGATCATGAGCCTGCAGGCTATAACTCTAGACTCAGAAGGGGTCGCTGGCATATGTTGTATGACCCTGGCCTGGGTTACAAAGTGAGTCCTTGTCTCAACAAATAGTTGGGGGAGATATGATGTATAAAGTTGTATCTTGTCTGACTTTTTAATGTATACATTTACTGAGTTTTTGTGTTCATACAAAACATTTTAACCAACTTTATATACCTCCTCCATTTGCAGCCCCCTATATCCCTCCCACTAGATTTCATGCATCTGTCATATATGATAAGGCCCACCGGAGTCAAGTTTGTGTACCCAGACATCCCTCAGTGCAAGTTCATCCACTGGGTCTAGTCAGCCTATGTTGGGTCTCTCCCTTAAAGAAGATCAACTCACCCTCGCCCAGCAGTGATCAGCTGCCAATAGTTCTGCAAAGGTTGGAGGCTGTGGCCATTTCCATAGGCATGGGTCTTGCAAGTGCTAACACCATTGCTGTAGGTTCATATGACCAAGAATCCAGGAGTCTTGTAAGACTCTGTTTCCAAACAGTCATGTACCTCCTCCCCCGGCTCTTATAATCTTTCTGCCCCCTCTTCCCTAAAGGCCCCTAAGCCCTGAGTGGGTGAAGTTTAATATAGGAGTTCTGTCAAGGAAGCCACACTCTACAGAGTCTTAGTCTCTATGTTTTGTCCTTTGTGGTCATTGTTCATTGGCTTCTGTTACTAGAGGATGCTTCATGCATTAGGGTTGAGAGATGCATTAGTGTTCTCTGTACCACTTGTTCTACTATGTTCCATGAGCCTTAAGTGTAGCAGTTCCACTGTATATGTGTCACTTAAGGTTGGGCATCTCACAGACACTTATTCTCTGTGTATAGCCAGTTGTGAAACTCTGTAATAGCCTCCATCAGTTGCAAAAAGAAGCTTCTTTGATGGTGGTGAATGGTATACTTGTCTGTAAATATAAGGATCCATATTTAGTATACAGTAAGAAACTGCATTTGTCTAGGGATATGAAGATGTAAGGTTTTGCTCTAGTATCTATGACCTCTGTAGCCATGTGTATTTGGTTATATTTACAGTGCCACCCATGAGTTCCCTCCTGTTGAGCAGGCTTTAAGTCCAATTAAACAGCTGTTGATTACCCCCAAGATAAAGGTGCCACTACTGCATTGAAATAGTTTGCTGTACCAGTCATTTTTGTGGTTTTTAGGCTTTAACTAGAAGTAGACTATCGATTGATGTGCTCCCTTTGCAGCTTGCATAGTGTCCTCCAAAACTATGAGAGTTAGTCTCCAGGCTTCCAGATCAATTCCAGCTCCATTACTCAAAGTCCTGTGTCCAAAGTATGTTCTGTCTTCAGTAATAGGATCTTACCTTCAATTTCTGGGACATAACCAAGGACTGCAATTCAAATGAGAGCTCAGATCACTGAAGAATAAGTTTAAAAGACTGTGTGTCTGTAGCTTTTCTAGTTGAAGAGATGAGGCAGTCAGTAGCTGCTGAGGGAGAGAATCAGGTCTCCCTAGGGGCAGGCTCCCTGACAGGTTGTCCAGTCTCAAGTGGCCAGCCCTAAACACATGTACACAGGAGCACCACTAAGTGAATTCCACATATTACATCTATATGGGATCTAAGAAGAGGTCATGGAATGGAGAGGAAGAAGGGATAGGAAGAGTTGGAAGGGAAAAGGAGGGGTGTAAAAGATTGAAAGACAGTCCTCATGTATGAAATTATTAAAGAGTTTGAAATTTAGAAATAAAAATCCTGCAGGCTTGTAGAAAGAAAGGGGCATGGCATTGTCTTATGTTGTGGTGGGCCTGACATTTTGCATCACTTCTCATCAGTGCAATGAGGAAATAGTTGTCAAATTTTTAAACGTCCATATGCTTTACGCTTTCATACGCTTTACAAAATATTGGCAATGATTTGTCTAACTGATGTTCTTGCACATGTAGACAAACAAGGCAAAAGAATGCTTTAGCTGCATAGCTTACAGAGCAAAAGCATAGGGTCCAACTTCATTAATGGAATACAGCTTAAGAAGGATTCAGTAAACATACACTGTTGTGGAACAAGGCTGTTTTCTACTAGAAAAGCAAGGAGATGGATGGTCTGTGTGCAAAATTGCTCATAGAATGCAATTGCATTTGTGTATTTTAAAAGCTAATAAGTGGACTGGAGAGATGGCTCAGAATTTAAGAACACTGGTTGTTATGCAGAAGACCCAGGTTTGAATCCCAGCACCCACATGGCAGCTAACAACTGTCCATAACTCCAGTTCCAGGGGCTCTGACAGCCTCTTCTGACCTCCGCGGGCTTGCACGACACAGGTGCACTTACCTACATGCAGGCAATACATGCACACACATAAAATAAAAATAACAAATAAAAAAGCTAATATGTGTATTTCCAATATGTATGGAAATACATATTTCCATATGTGTATGTTCCTGATAGGTCTACATTTGACTAGAGGAAACTGGGTTAGCAGCATGGATTAGGAAGTTGAGTTGGCTCAGCCACTGCAGAATTGACATCTTTTAGGTGCTCAGACACACAGAGCAGGTCTTGCTCAGTATCACCTCCCTGAGGGGTCTGAGTGGAAAAGTGACAGGAGATTAGAAATCTAGAGCAACCTGCATGGTGGCCAGACATGGGTAGGTTCAGCACTTTATTATCAAGATAACAAAATAATGGGTCATTGATGAAACCAGAAGGGGATGACACTCTGATTAGACACACATGCTGGCAGATCATTCTGACAGGAGCATAAATGATGGACTCGGGCAAGATCAAAGGTGGGAAGATCGAAGCATTCTATGGTGAGAAGACAGAGACCTGCCAGGATGTCTCTGGGTAAACAGGATGGGCCGCACAAGAAGAACCAGAATTGCCTTCAGTAAAGAGTCATGATGTAATGGGATGTATACCTGATGCATTCTGCCTTGTGTTATAAACACAAAACCCCAGGCTGGAGAGATGGCTTAGCCATTAAGAGCTAAGAGCTCTTGCAGAGAACCGGAGTTTGTTTCTCAGCACCCACATGGCAGCTACCAAGGGTCCATAACTCCAGTTCCAAGGATCCAATGCTCTCTTCTGGCCTCCTTGGGTATTGCATGACACTGGTGCACCTACCTACATGCAGGCAATACACTCATACACATAAAATAAAAATAATAAATAAAATATTTAAATATAAAACACTAGGAAATTTTCATTGACACATTAAATCCTAACAACCCTGTGAAGTGAGCTCTGATATTGTCATCCCCAATGTACAGAAAAATAGAGGCATTGCTAATATTCAGTGGCTTATTCAAAGTCATGCAGTGGGTATCTGGCAGGCTACGGTATCTGGTTACAATCTAAGGCATCCTGTGTGCATTTCACCCTCAAGCCAAAAGCTTCTAGCTTTCTTGTAAACTGAGCTGAGAAGAGTCTGATTCCACTATGGGAAATGCGTGAAAAAAGCTACCAGTTATCTGAACCAGAAGACCAGGATGCCTGTTGGGAAGACATTGTGATACACTGATAGGTTTTATGGGATCTTAGAGTTGAGAAGGCAGGACACCACACCAGATACATACATCAAGCCTCTTGGTATTGATGCACAGAGACACAAGCAGAGATTGCTCTCTAGGAAATGAGATCCTCCCTGTTTGTTTTGTGACGATCATATTGTACACCGCAAGGGTAAGTCTTTTATATAAGTATACATACAACAAACAGCAGTCAGAAAATACGGCTATTTCATTCCATTAAACTATATCTGAAACCTACAGTTACCAAAAACATACCACATCAGCTTTCCACTTGGAACAGTTTCTCCAACCTTTCCCTCAGCCAAAGATAAAACCACAAACACACACCCGTGTTTCTTCTTGACCTACCCCCTTGCCAGTCAGGAAGATTCACAACTTCATAAGAACTTCCAAACCCTTAAGGCACATTTCTACTCTACATATCACTCCCTTTTGCAGAGTGATGTCAGAGAACCACAATAATACCAGCTAAGAAGAAAGAAGCTGTGTGGATCATAAACAACTAGCGCTGCAAAGGCAATCATGGGATAATCCACAAGTGTCACTACAAGGAATCCATCCACTATAAATACTGCAAGACTCTCAGCTGCTTTGTGCTAAGAACCACATTTTACTGAATATTTACTAAGTACTAGATATCAGATGCTGATCTGTGGCAGGGCAAGCTCAGTTTGATTCCTATTATTGATCTCAGGTTTCCATGTTACAGGCTGTGCTCTAAAACATCCTCTCTGCCTCTGAATCTCCATCATATTTTATTAATACGGTCATATTATTATGACACTGTTATGTCTTTAAGAATATCATTCCCTATCAGTAGTTGTAAAGCAAAAACCCACAAATAGACTAAGAAGATGGAAAATTGTGGAAATTTCCAATATTATTGAACAGTATATCATAAGGTACATCGAAAAAAGTGGGCAAAGAAAATCAAGAGAATGTTTATCAAAAAGCATGATAAATGATTGTATCTCTACTGGTCATGTATGCATTTTACTATTCCTATCAATAGTAAGCATTCTAATTATGGGCTTTTAAATTTGAAAAGTGGATTTTTCCAAGATAAATTAATGAGTTGAAGAGAACAGTCTGGCTAAAAGAACAGAACAAGCAATTTTTTTTTGAATATTGACACAAAAATCAGAGAACATTGCAAGAGCTTGAGAAGGAGTATTAATCATTTTCCCTGTCGTTTGGGCAATTTTCTCTGCTAGGAGAACATCTCGAACTCTACTGGAAACATTAAATTTGCTTTGTGAGCTGAAGAAAAAGCTACACTTAGCAAGTTTGTTCCGAGTGTTTAAATGCTGATTTCAGGAATAATTAGTGAGATAACATTCTGAGAATCAGGACACAGGCCAAACATTGTGCCAAGTGGTGGAGAGATGGTGCATCTTTCCCTGAGCTTCCCTCCTAGCCCAGCATCTGGAGCTGAGTAGGTCCCGCCCATGAGTGACTCATGATGCACCTGTTAGTCTCAAGTCCTACCCCAGTGTGATCACTCACACCTGTTCCTTCAGCACTCAGGAGGCTGAAGCCAGAGGATTGCTGTGAGTTTGAGGCCAGCTCAAGTCCTCCTTAGTGGTATATTTTCATAAATGCACCATTCCAATAGTATCCTCTTGGTTCCTTTTGACACTTTCTGTGGTTTCATTTTTTATGAATCCTTCGGTCTACACCCCTGATTAAAATGAAACTTCGAGACTTACTGATGTATACCTTCCCTTCTGGCCTTATCTGAGTACCCCAGGATGTCGGGACCATATTCCCCTTCCCCACCTGTGTTGGACAGCTTCCGTTGTCAGCTGAACACACCTGGGTATAGGGAACCTCAATTGAGATATTTCCTCCATTAGATTGGCTTGTGGCCATGTCTGTGGAGCATTTTCTTGATTGTTGAGTGATGTGGGAGGGCCCAGCCAACTGTGAGCAACATCACCCCTGGGCAGGTGTTCCTGTGTTCTATAAGAAAGCAGGCTGAGCATGGGCGGAAGAGCAAGCCGGTTAGCAGCATTCCTCCATGGTCCATACTTCAGTTCCTGCCTTGGCTTCCCTTGAGATGGACTGTGAACTGTAAAATAAATAAACTCTTTCCTCCCCAAGTTGGTTTTGTTCAGTGTTTTTATCACAACAATAGAAAACTAACCAGAACACCACCCCATGACAGAAGCCTAATTTCTTAGTTCAGTGGGTTTCTGTGGCCATGCGCCTACTCTCTTGTCCTCTGTTAAATACTTTTTGTCAAACCAGCCTCCCTTTCTTTGTGTTTCAGATACTGAACTCACACTTAGGTGTGGCCTTTCGGTTTACCTTTATATAACATGTACTTCCTCTGGGTGGAGGGGTTGTGCTGACTGATCCTTATTTTCTATTGGTCCAGGAGGTCCATACTTTCTACCCATTGGAATTTTTATCCCTAACACAGTAATCTGAGAAACTGCAAACACCTATGAACTCAGTCCTGTGTATTGTAAACAGATCTATGTATCTATCTCTAATGCAGCATGCCGACTTGACTTTGTTAAAGGCTTTGTTAAAAACATCAGACAAGCTGGGCATGGTGGCACATGCCTTTAATTCTAGTACTTGGGAGGTAGAGGCAGGCAGATCTCTGAGGTCAAGGCCAGCCTGGTCTACATAGAGAGTTCCAGGCTTGCTTTTGCTACAGGGAAACTCTGTCTCAAAAAGACATACACATTACACACACGCACACACACACACACACACACACACACACCAAGCAGATGGAGAGAAAGCCTATAAAATACACGTTATATGACATCACATTGCATTAACTAATAATTACGCTGGATTCTATAACCAGTGTCTTCATTGTCCACAGAGCGATCTCGAGCAGAATAGCCACCATGAATCTTCATTTTTCTGTCTGTCCTCTAAGATTGGAAGCAATCTCCCTCTTTGAATTCAGAAAACTATTCTATGAGTTACTTTCCTTATTGCTCTGACCAGATTCCTGAGGAGAATCCAACTGAGGGAGGAAGGCTTTACTTTGGCTCACAGCTTGAGGGGATGCAGTCCATCTTGGCACTCATGGTGGCAGGAGCCTGAGGTGGCTGGTCACACTGCAGTCCAGAAGTAGTGTGTGGACAGGAAGCGAGGCCAGGCTAAGACCCGCAAGGCCCACCCCCCCAGTGACTCATTTCCCCTATCAAGAATCTACTTCATAAAGTTTCTAAAACAGCACCACCAGCTGGGGATCAAGTGTTCAAACACACAATCCTGCCGCAGGCACTTAACGTTCTACCCACAGCAAGCTCTTTATCTGCATAACTCAGGTACTTGTAACCTCACCTCTGGTTTCGGAATGAACACCAAGAGGGATGGAGGATGAAATTGAAACCAAGTCCTTCCAGCTGCCCGGTGTGCCAGGATCCTCTCTTCCTCCCTGCTGGCTCACCACACTCCTCTCTCCTCTCCCAGTTTCCAATTCCATAAGCCTGCTCATTTCCTCTTTCATAGCAGGTAATTCTCTCAGAAGGGAAGGAAGAGTTAAAGTAGAGGTTGGGCTGCTCTTCCATCCCTTAACACCTCAGTGGAGCAGTTCCTCGGTCAGCTGCAACTTCTGCTGCAGAGTGAGATTTACTCCATGAGTGCCGATAGTCAGTGTGTCCCTGTCATGTTACACATTTGCAGGACTCTGGAGGGCACAACACGTTGATATGTTCAGAGCATTTTGATAAACACTGCTGACTTCACTTCTCTTTTTCAACTAATATTAAAGTAGATGCTTGTCAGGTTGGAGAGATGGCTTAGTGGGTAAGAACACTGACTGATCTTGCAGAGAACCTGGGTTCTGTTCCCAGCACCCACATGGCTGCCAACAATTGTCCTTAACTCCAGTTCCAGGGGATTTGACGCCCTCTTCTGTCCTCCTTGTGTGCTTTATAACATAGGTGTACTTATACACATGCATGCAAAACACTCATATACATAAAATTTAAAAAATATAAAAATAAAGAAGTTTCTTGTGTGCAGGGCACTTCTTAATAAAGTAAAGCTTATTTTTCTTTCTCATTTCTTACATGTGTATATATATATGTATATATATGTGTGTGTTTGTGTGGTGGTATGCATGGATATATCTATTGTGGGGGCACTTGTGTGGAGTTGCGTGTGTGTGCGTGCACGCATGCGCGCGTGTGTGTTTGATGTCTGCTCTCTTACTTGATCACTCTGCATGCACTTTGTTTGCTGAGGTAAGTCTCACCCTGAACCTGGAGTTCACCAATTCATATAGTCTAGCTAATCAGCTTGCCCAGGGGCTCCCAAGGCTTTGCTTCCTGAATGCTGGCTGCTGTGGATACTGGGGTCTGAACTCCACCCCTCCTGCTTGCCCAGGCAGCACTTTATCCCTGCCATCTCCCCAGACCCCCAAAGAGAGGTTTTTATGAAGTCACTGAGAGCCCATTAATACTGACAGGTAAAGACTTCCAGTAGACAATTCCTGGCTCTTTATCCTTCCAGGATCCCGGCACCCAGACTCAAGTCTAGATTCTGAGGGAGGTGTCACTACTGTTTTCTGGAACTTCCTGGGAGCTTTATAATGGAGTTGTTATGCAGCATCATGTACTACACATTCTTTGTGTCTACTGAGCAGGTCCCAAAGCTCACGCTGATTTGAGGGTACTTGACCAATCTTGCTTCATTTTGTGCTTTACTCTTCAAATCCCCATTTCATATGTTTGGGGAGAACATTCATCTGCCTCACTTCGAATCCCTTTCTTGGGTCACTGTTACCCACTTCTAGAGAGCTGCAATGACTTTATCAGCCCTTGATTTAATTTCTGATTTTTCCTCTCCAATGTATTTTCTAGTTTGTCCTCAGATCTTTGTAAATGCAAACCTGATAATCACTTCTGCTTAGATCTGCCACTGGCACTTAGTCACCTTGTGTCTCCCCATCAGAGGACTGGGTGGATGAAGACCTGCTCATTTTCTAGTTCAGGGTCTGCTACGATGCCCACATTATGGGAGCCAGAAAGAAATAATTGCTGAAAAACAAAAATGCATAGGAAGTAAATGAAAACATTTTACTATTCTATTAGTCTTGGCCTTTTGTTTGACCTTCTCTTGTTGCCTTATTTTCTTTCTGTTTTAAGTTGTGACTTATTAGTGAGGCTATTAAGCTGTATCTGCCCTTTATTTCCTGTAGGAATTTTCTTTTACCAGGAGGAGAGAGAGAGAGAGAAAAAAGAAAATTGACCTTAAAGAATTTTCATTTTTCTGATTGTCTTAATCCTTTGACAGTATTGCCCAGTACTTCCTATTTTTCTAAATCATAATATTTTATACTTAGAGTAGATTTAGTTCAAAATACTTACCATTTTAAAATGCCTTCCTTTTCATCTATGAAATACTCTTTAAGATGCCTCTTATCTCTTCCTCCTTCTAGGTTTCATGTGCTTACCTAAACTCACCAAAGACAACTTTAAGTTTGCATTTTTAAGGCTTCCTTTAAAATATTTGACCCTGCAGTTAATTTTCAGGTTAGCAGATTAAAATACTGTGCAGGGCTGGCGAAGGGAGACTCTGCAGTTATTCACAGTAGAGTTCTGGAGGAAGATCCTGAATCCCAAGCAAATGCACTAACAGTGGCTGATGACACTGCCTAGAGCTGTAAGAAGTCAGGGAAGTTATCCATTTCTTCAACAGACATCAGGGTTCTATGCATGGAATGGGGTGCATGTGTGGACACGTGTGTTCATAGGTGTGTTCATGTGCCTGTTGGTATGTGTGCACATTTATGTTCATGAAAGTACCCATGTGTTTGAATTCTCATGTGGGCATGTGCACATGTGTGTACTGATGTGTGTACAAGTATGCACATGCCTCTGTGTATATGTGTGTTAATCCATGTGTTTGTGTGTTCCTGTGAGTATGCATTTGTTTCTGTTTGTGTGCATGCCTGTGTTCAATTCATTTGAGTTTGTGTGTCCATTCATGAATATGTGCACATGTGGCTATGTGTGTTAATGTGTATTTGTGTATTCCTGTGTATGTTTGTATTTCTGCATATGTGTATGTGCAAACATGTGCTTATGTGTTCACAATTCTATGTGCACACATGTTCATGCATGTTCACGTATGCTCATGAGCATGTGGGTTCTTTTGTGCATATGTATGCATGCATGAATTCACATGATGTTCACTTGCATGTTCAGGTGTTTCTGTATGCAAGCTTGGACATGTGCGCATGTGTGGGTATGTGTACAGTCTCATGAAACAGCAGTCATATTTTTCTGAGCAATTTTCCACTTTTCAACAGTTCATATCACTTCTGTAGAGTAAGTCCCTCACTGCAGTGGAGTCAAAGCTCAGTTTATTGACAGTCTGATGATGACCAGGTACCTCCTGTCAAACCATTTAAGTGCTCTCATTCAATGACACAGTGACCATTTCCACATTATGAAACTAACAAAAACTGGGGAAGTTAATTTGCTGCCTCCACCTGAAATATTTTGCACCTGTTGCCACAAAATAGACTATTGAAGTAATCGAATCAGTTGTAAAGATGATATCACAATCCAGTTAACCTGGCCAATGACAGTCTATTCGACTAAGTGCCAGTTTGAAATTGCCAGTGACCTCTTTAAAAACCTAGTAGCATACTGCTAACTTACAACTCAATTATAATGCTCCAAATTTCAAGAACTCTAAGATTCAATAGATTTCTGAAAATCATAAGGAATATGTTATGATACAAAATGGCATTGTGTAATAAAATTGCATAAAGAAATGAAAGCATATAATCAGTATAACATTGTATAATACCTCATCAGTAAAATACATAATGATGCTACCTTGTTCAAGCGTTTATGGTTATTCCAAGTTCTTTCATATTTATTTTACAATTCATACTCAAGAGCATTCAGTGAGATATGTTTAGCAATTCTATTTTGTTTAATGAAGAATTGATGGGATGTTATGACCTATTCAAAAATCAGCTAGTTTCAGAGCTAGGACCAGGATGCAAGATGGAGGACTTGATTTTTTTTCTTTTGACTTCTGACACTTAACTCTGCCTCTGTTGTTAATTTGTTTGGGGGAGAGTACTGCAGATTGAACACAGGCCTTGTGTGCACTTGACCTCCCTGTGAACTCTATTCCCAGCTTCACTCTTAGTTCTTAAAAATATAATTGCATGTCTTATCAGGTCATTTCATGGGTATCAAGAAATCACAATGGACTATATGAAAAGTTTCAAACAATTTCTAAAAACAGAAAATAAAACAATTGGTGATGGTAAGGACAATTTTGGAGACTGAAATACTCGATGGAGGGAGGGATCACCATGTTGGTCAGACCCACCTAGTGCCAAATGTGGAAAACTCAACACTAGCCACATCTTAACAGTAGCTCTGAGGCAAAGTCTCATGGATACAGAGTTACTTAGGCTACAGGGACACTTTTCCTCTTGCTCTCTGGACAGAAGGGACCGAGATCCCAGACCAAGAATTCCTGTCCAATCACAAACATCAGAGCATTGTATAAACTATCACCCCTCTCCACAGACAAGTTGTTTGTTTAGTAGCTTATCTGTGTTATTCGAGTTAATCCTTCAAATAGTTCTGCTTTCCCATTTAGGACTGAGATCCCAGACCAAGAATTCCTGTCCAATCACAAACATCAGAGCGTTGTATAAACTATCATCCCTCTCCACAGACAAGTTGTTTGTTTAGTGGCTTATCTGTGTTATTCGAGTTAATCCTTCAAATAGTTCTGCTTTCCCATTTTAATGGAAATGAGAACTGAGCCCAGCCTAGCCTCAACAAGTGGCAAATCCAAGTTTGGACTCCATTTCTTTCTGTTGACCACTCTCAAGGAATTGAAGAGCTTGGGTGTTGTGAAAGTTTCCCACTGGGGTTAGTCTGTGTCCTGTTGCCTGTGTTTCTGGAATGTTCCCTGGGTGCTTAAGACTCCACAGGAGCACAGCAGAAGGGGCTCTCCAGGAAAGTGTGTGCACTCCCATGTGGCTCCACAGGCTTGCAACTTCCCTGAATCCTGGGCTTTATCACAGGTGTCACTCACAGGACTCAACCCCAGAGATGTATCTTTCCATTTGAATGACTTCCTCATGAGAGCTCTAAGCTTGTAGACTAGATCATGTGGGTCTCTTTCTATGACACTGCCAATAACTAATTGCTTGAAGAGAAATTTAATTCCATTGCCATACATTCCCTGATAGCAAAGTTACAAAATCTATTTTTATTATTATTTTTACAATTTTTATTGAACTTTTGTGTATTTCGTAGAGAATATCTTAATCATCTTTACACTTCCTTCCCTACTGGCACCCTCCCATAGCTGCCCCACACCCCCCCACACAATGAATTTCATGCATTCTGTCATTTGTGTTAAGGGTGATTGGGTCAAGATAGTGTCCCCAGATGTCTGTCAGTACAGGTTCATTTACTGAGGTCTAGAAGAAACCAGAATCTACAAAAGGATGCTCTAGCCACTGCTGAAGGTCGGTTTTCACTCCCTGTAGCAGGGCCTTCTGGGACTCACTTGTATGAGGGAGGGATTGGCAGATGCTGTTCTCCCACCTGTACTTCTCTGGAACTCTGTTTGCTTCCAAAGAGATATTTTTCGTAAAGCCAATGTATATGAACAAGAGCCTTTTATCCAAACCATCCTATCACAGATAATATTCTAATAAGTTGTCTTTCACAGAGCTTAACACATTCTTCTGTATTATCAGGGTTGTAGAATAAGGACCACTTAATCAAATGTTTCCAAGTGTCCTAGACACAGTAATATATCAGGCTTATGAATAATTTCAGTTTGATGGAATAGGCTAACAGCAAGACTGTTAGAAGTTTCTACTGACTGAAACTCAGAGCCTCAGCTGCCTCTCACTTGAGCAATACCCTTGCATGCTCATTCCTAGTCCTTACGTGTTTGGGATCACAGCAGTACCAGGCAAATGTCTATGGTTTTCCTCTTTGGTACTTGGCCATTAGGTTGAACATCCATCACATATTAAGGCCATCATGGTGACTGAAGTGACTGTGTGTACACCTTTGTCCCTGTCACTCCATCTTGACAGAGTGTCATGCCTTTCACCAAGTTTTAGCATCTTCAGATTATAGCTTTAAATTGTTTTTCTTTCTTTTTCAAGATTTATTTTATTTCATTTTATGTGTTCGTGTCAATGTAGTCCACATATATGCAAGTGCTTGTGGAGGCCAGGGAGGACTTCAGATCCCCTGGAGCTGGAGTTATAGGTGGGTGTGAACTGCCTGGCACGGGTACAGGGCCTTCAGGAAGAGCAAGAAGTGCTCTTAATCACTAATCCATCTCTCCAGCCATGACTCTTTATTTTTCTTTTTAAAAATTGAGACAGGGTCTCAACGGTAGCCACAGCTAACCTAGAACTTGCTCTGTAGACCATCTAAGGCTGGATTCAGTTTCACAGAGTGAGATCATGAGTGTTGGGATTAAAGGTGAGCATTTCCATGCCCGACTATTTTCTTATGCTGCTTTTCTTTCTTAAACATACTTCTACTTCTGTGGTTCTAACACATACACATATACACACACACAATACATACACACAGACACACAGACAATACACACACACAGACACATAGACACATAGACACACACACACACACACACACAGACACACACACCCCACATTTTTATTTAGTTCTATATTTTATTCTTTCCCAGAAACCTGAAGTTTCCTCTACCGACGCTGGCTGGCATACTGCGGGCGTTTTATAGTCTCCTGTAGTTTAATTTTTAAAATCACTTCTGAGCCATCTCAGCCTAAACTCCAATGTTTCACCTAGTGTCCGAAGCCCACATAAACTAAGCATTTCATTTGTCCTGTGTGAGGAAGGGCTGCGGCACACCTCTGTGTCTCTGTCCTGTGTCAGCTGGTTCACGGTGTTGGGAAGAACAGAACGCCCCTAAACAAACAGCACAATGCCTCATAAATATTTGTGCCCGGTTTCTCAGAAAACAATTTTCCTAATATCATTTTCTTAAAGGCAGAAATAGATAACTTTGCAGTCCACACAGCCCAGCCTCTGTAGTTACTGCCAGAAATTAATGAGACGGCACTTAGTGTTTTCTGGGCTCATACATACAGTGGTTATCTAAAGAATCAAGAATTTATCATGTTTGAGAATCTTCAGCAATCGCCATTTCAATATAAGTTTAAAAAAGAGTTTCAGAAGACATACATCCAGGCAATATGTGTACCAAATATATTTTAAATTCAAGATGCAGGATGTCTCACCAGTATGCCATTGAAACATATGACTTCTGTAATGCAGGGGCGCTTTTCAACAGGGTGAAGGAATCAGAATCCTGAGATATGCAGAATTTAAACAAAAAGTGCATTGTTTATAAAGTTATTCTATTTCTTTAATATGTTATTTTAACTATAAATTTAGTTAGAAGTGAAAAAATATGGCCTGTGAGATTAGGAAACGCCCATTTCAAGAATGAGAGCTTATGGGACACTAAAGTTTGACTTGATAATAGAGATTGACATTTCCACACAAGTGAATTCGAAACATTTTTCTATACATCTGTGTAGTGGTTTAGTAACATAACACTGTGGATTAAAACATTTTATAGAATGCTCAGGTAATGCTGAGCAGCAAGACTCCTATTTCCTGGAACAGATGTTTTCAGCCAACCTGTCACCTAGGCAGTAGTTTCCATCCCCGAAGATCTGCTTTGACTAACCCACTTTATAAGGTGAAGAAATTATCCTCAGTGAGTTTTATTGATCAGCTTCAGATTTTGGTATTTAGACCACTTCTTCCTTCACTCCATTTCATTTTAAGTCACGGGGTTTGAGGAAATGAAGTTGGGGTATAAGATGTTTGTTCTTGGCTTCAAAGTCACAGTAGGTTCTAGAGAATTTGTAGAGTGGACTGGAGGGAACACCATCAGATGTTCCTGCCCAGGTGTACCCCACACTCAGGCTCTCCAGGGAAGGCTGCAGTGATGAGCAACATTTGCTGAACTCACAGGGAGGTATTTCAAGAAAGAAATCCTGATGGGAGCCTCTGTGTACCTGCAGATGCTCATCCAGACACAAACCCACAGGGCAGCAGCCGGAGAGGGTGCTGGAAAGAACTGTTTGTTCTGACTCTAAAGATGAGGATCTTGAGACTTTACCTGCTTGATATAAAAATGGAAAAGATGCTGAGAACTACATAGGCTTTCTGTATGATATCCAACATTGAGCATTTATTTATTATTATTATTATTATCTGTTGTTATTGTAGAACTGAATAGTTACATTTTATGAATATACATGATATCATAATGAAATTATAGGAACCAACCCTGAATTAAATTAGTTCCTGTTTTCTTTTCAATTATGATGAATACCATCTGAGTTACTATGAAAGGAACAATTCATATTTATGAAGCAAAATAGGAAGACATAAACTGAAAGGGGCTGTGTGTTTTGAGGTCTGAGTGCATTATGCTTCCAACCTCTTCTGAACTGATCTCTCAAGCGTGGATTACTGTGTGAGGCTTTTTAAGGATGCTAGTCTCCTGCATTTTTTTCCAAGCGATAGAGCAGTGTCACCATGGTTACAGGAAGATGCTGGGATAAATGAGCTTCTAGCAATAATTGTTTCATATTTGTGTACAAACAGCTGAACCGAATTTTTCAATTTCAAATGTGATCTGTCTAAATTCAAATTCAGTCAAGAAAAGCACCACAGAGTGTTCAAACAAGAAGAGAAATGGAGATTTAAGCAAGCAAATTCTTTCAAAAACATGAAATGCATCTGTTACACATAAGGTGGTAACCTTACGCTACCTCTTTTCTTGTTTCTATATTAATATTTTCTCTATTAATGACTCTTTTTTGAAATTTTATTTATTTTTATATGTATGAGTTTTTGCCTGCATGTATATAAGTGCACCGCATGCATGCAATGCCCCTCAGAGGCCAGAAGAGAGTGTCAGATCTCCTGGAACTGATGTTTACACATGGTTAGCCACAATTATGGGTGCTGGGAATCAAATCCAGGTCCTCTGGAAGAACAGCAAGTGTTCTTAACTGCTGAGTCATCTCTCCACCCCTGTATATTAATGACTCTTTTGATGGCTAACTGGAACTTGTACTGTGAATTATAAAAATTGAAGATAGTCAAGGATTACATAAATCACTATGTAAAATTTTAAAAACTAATAGAATTTGATGCACAGAAATTACAATAGTAAAAGAAGATATTGTTTATAAATAATCACATTTTCTATAGTGTTTCAAATAAATTTCACAGAATAATGATACATACTAATCCAGGAAGTTTAGGTTTATAGCAGTGAGTGATAAATTGGTATATTGATTTTAATATTGAACAATTAAATGAGACCTTTTTCAGCTAACCCTTCCCCTCACTTTCTTAGTAACGTAATATTCTAAAAACAGAAACACTTTATTCATAAATAGAAGTGGTTTTACTTAGGGTGTAGTGTTGTATTCCAATAGAGGAGGAGGAGGAGGCTGAGGCAGGAGGATCACCATAAGTTCCAGGCCAGCCTGATCTACATAGCAAGTTTCAGGCCAGGCAGGCCTGCACAGTGAGACTCTGACTCAGAATAAAACAAATCTAAATAAGTAAATATGATTTAAGTTATAAAGACAGAGCTTTGCAGCCTGATTGTTTATCAAGTTCCTGTTCTCCCTGATGGCATAGATCACAGGGAAGACCTAGACTTCACCATCTCAGCTCTTACTTGGGAAACTGAGGACCAGAAAAATCAAGTAATATACAAAGGGTTTTACAGCTTACTAGAAACAGAGCCAGGCTAAAATTCCTGTGTTCCCCAGCCATTCCAGGTTCTTTCTCCTACACTTCATGGTAAACCAATAATAACTTTTAAGATAATTATTCATTAGAACATGAAACAGTCTTACACAATGAAACAATTATCCTTCAACTAATAATGGAGGTTATTATTCATAATTTAAAGACTCAGAAGGGATCACACATTTAAAAGAAGAGAATCAAAATGTTTATAGATGTTTTCATTAGACACTATAATTTTATGTGTCCCCAGATATTAATTCTCAGGCTCTGAAGAACACATGTTTCAAAAGCTATCAAAATACCAATGAAGGAACACAAGCTAAACACATTAAACACCTCATGCTTATTGTCTGCTCCAAAAACAGAATCAGTACTCAGATATTTCCCTTAAAAGGAAAATTGACAGTAAGTCAAAAGTTTATTCAAAGAACAATTCTTAGATATGGACAGAATGCCCTATTCCTGGAGTTAGGCTTCTGTGCAGACCACATTTCTATACATAAGACAGTTTTTAATACATACATTTTCTTAAAGTAAGGCTAATGACCTTGCTTTCAAACAGCAACAGTGGAAAGACCAGTGAGGGGATTGTCCCTCCACTGTGAGCAGATGTCACAACCACTCAGTAGGGACTGAATCATCCCTAGTGGAGGAGTGGCTGGTCTCCCAGGACTTGGTCACAGAGGAGCTGGGGGTAAGCAGGTGTGTAAGGGACTCTGCTGCTCAAACTGAATCCCCAGCAGCACTCATGAAAGATTTTAAAATAATAGATTATTACTTTGAGACAAAAGCTGAAAAAATCCAGTAGATTCTCTTTGCTCCTGATAATTGTTCTTTGCAGACAACCAACACACACAGCAAAGACTGAGGCACAGCTCCTAGGGAAAGCAACCCCAATAAGTTCCCACAGCCCGTGGTCAGATCTGCACCAATCAGGCAGCCCACAGACCGGTTTCATGCCTGTTTCTGTTCACAGATGCTTTACTGAACGAATTCATTCATCAACACTGATCTCAGCCAACAGGCCTGAGCTAGGCTTGAAGGAAACTCCTCTAACTTTACACGCTCTCTCCGTGAGCTTGGGACAGGAGACAGACCCGAGCATAGGCTTGAGGGCTCTGCAAACAGGGAAATTACCAACAAGACGCAAAACAAATACAAAAATAAAGCCCCCAAATAAACCACAGAAAGGATGCTAGTTTACATCAGAAAAGTTAAAATGAGAGGGCAGCCTGGGTGGGAAGCTGTGGGGCTAATGACTCCTACTGTTGTTGATCTGAGCATGTCCGTGGGTGGTAGTGACATGCAGTGGTCAATGTTTGGGGGTTACACTGCATTTCAGCAAGAGGGTGAATTTTCAATGACCAAATCAGCTGCCAGTAAACACTGGTGGTATCTGAGAAGAATATTCAAATAATCTTATCTCAGAGTTGATGAAAGGGTTCGTTCCATACACAGCGAAAGGCAGGACAGTGGGTCCAATGCTGAGCGAGGGGAAGGCGAAGGGAAGCCATTGCTGCTCCTGTCTTCTCCGAGGAGGGGGAACCTCTCCACCTATGATAAGATGTGTTTCCCTTGCTATTTAGGCTCTTTTTGTGATTTGCAAGCTTTAGGATTTCCCACTGATGAATAATTCAGAAAAAATGACATGCTTTTGTTTTCATATATTTATTTTCTTTGGGGTTGTCTTAAATAAGTAAAATGTATTCTATTTATTCCTGTCACTGTTTCATTCATGAAGTTATACTTCCAAGTTAAGAAAGGCCTCAGCAAATTTAGAAATATACACCCTAAAGGAAATTTAACATATTCTCATCATATTTTAATTAATATGATTGCAGATCAAAGAGTTCTGTTATTTTCAAGAAACATTTTTGAGTACACCAGCAATATTTCAGAGGGATATTTTCACTACTTGGGAAATTTTTTTTCCAAAATAGAAACCCCAGAATATGCATATCCCAAATCACTCTACTCTGGTGACTCCAATCCTCTCATGGACGTCAACGTTCAGTTAAGGGTAACCAGCACATAGGAGTGAGGACTCCCCATCCGGAGGGACACCTCACCTTTCCATTCCTGTTTACGTTCTGTGCCCTTTCCACCCATCCTGCATCAGCACTCTGACAGATAAACTCTTGTGACATAGAATTTTCCTTTACATTGCTTTGTACCTACACAGTCTTCCAGAAGATTCTGTTACCCTCAGTGAGATCTTTGACAAATTCACATATCATAACATTATTTTTCCAACTTTTAAAAAAGTGAAAAATGGGGGAAATTTGTATTTAAAGTAGACTTTTCTTGCAAGAAATTAAGTTGTTTTTTTTTTTTTTTTTTTTTTTTTCTGCATTCAGGATTGTTTCAAAACTCTTCAGTGCTCCTTACAGCAACTGCAAGTATTCTACTTTAGAAGGGAAAGGACAAAGCCACCTAAAGAAGACAGAGGAACAAAGTCCTGGGCTTATGGTTTGAACTCTACCTGAGCCTGTCCATTGCAGAGTGTTTTGTTTTGATGAGCAAAATGAACAGCAATATTATTCCTAACTAAGGAAGCATTTGGGATGAAACTCATAGTACTCTTTGCTTCTGTGAGTGGTGATAGGGTGTTACTGTGTGTGTGTATGTGTGTGTGTGTGTGTGTGTGTGTGTGTGTGTGT
>NW_008351002.1:468943-477428 GCF_000622305.1 Nannospalax galili
AAAAGATGAGAATATCTAATTATGTTTCATGTCTGTAAATCCCAGTACCCGAGTTAGGAGACAGTGTGAAGGATGCTTGGAAAGAAGGCTGTTTCCCTCAAGCAATGGTAAATCTTGATTGTCAACATGATGGGATTTAGAATCACCATGGAAACAAATCTCTGGGCACGTCTGTGAAGGATTTTCTAAATTAACTTAATTAAAGTAGGAAGACCTACTCTAGATGTGGACAGCACCGCTCTTTGGGCTACTGGTGTCTTATGTTGCATAAATAGGATGAAGTGAGCTGAACACCAGCATCCATCTCTATCTCCTTCCTGACCTCGGATGCAATGTGGTCAGTAGCCTTTTGCTCCTGCTGTCATGATTTCTCCCACCATGATGGACTGTGCCCTCAGACTGTGAGCCAAAAACAAACTCTGCTCTTCTTCAATTGTTTTTGTTAGGTACTTAATCATAGCTAGAAAAGTAAGGAATACATTGACATCTGCCTTACACTGAGCATCGCTGTGTTGATTCACCAGCATAGCCTAAAAGACTAAAGTTCTTGCTAAAGATGGAGTAAGAAGACCAGAGGTTAATGTCTACTATCTTAGCAGAAATGCCCCAGAAGTTAACACTGGTGGCACTGGCTGCAAAGGGACATTAAATTCCTTAGGCTTCCATAGTAAGTGACATTTGGCCATTTTTTGCTGAGAATTGCCACCGAAGCTTCGATGCCTGAATTTTTCCTATTACATGTTCTGCAAATAAAACTGATCAAGTATTTTGAAGCTCTCTCCACTGGGCTTCAGAGGCACTGGAGGAAGCACACGAGGCCTATTAAGTCTCACAGAGCAGTGACCTTTTCCTTTCTTTCATCTAAAATGGAGCATTTCCTTCTAATTTGCTGCCACTTTAAAAGTAATTTAAAATTCCCGATCGTGAGGTGTGTTTCTGACTTCACAGCTGTCTCCAGATCCACAGCCACTTAGAAATATAATTGGTTGCATTCCCTTTAATCTTGAGCAAGAAGTGCTGTTTTTCTATTATCCTCTGGTCAACTACAGTGCCCGGCTTTCCTTTGAGTGGTTACCAAGCAGAACAGGCATCTGAAACAGGAGATGGTACATGGCATCTACCCTGGCTCTCTGTACTCTCCTGTACGGTACATGCCTTCCATAATCAGATGTTTGGCCCAAGGGAGAAGTTAGGGTTCACTTCTCTCATTATCATAAATGAAACTTCCAAATTTGGACAAGCATTCCTTTTCAGTTTTGTAAGCTGGAATTTTTCTGAGTTTTAACTGTTTCTTCTTCTGGCGTTCTAATTCATTTACAACAGTAAGCCACTTTGGCAGAGAACTGTGGAATGCTCATGAATTTTTTTGCAGTTTATCTCTTTATTGCATAATTACTGTCTTATTAGTATTTAAAAATCTAATGATATATTTGTAAGTAGGTAAGGGGCAGATTTTAACACAGAGACAACTTCCGTGTATATTTTATCTGCCATTTTCTTCTAGAGTAATGGTCACTTATGTTTTACAGTAGCGCGCTCACAACCAGTGGAGACAGTGCTGTTTCTCCATCCCAGCTTGCCATGGGAGATGTGTTGGGAGCATGCACAACTGTCCTGAGTAATGCCCATTACCACCTGGAGCAATATTTGTTATTCTTCTTAGGAAACAATACAGAAGGACACATATTGCTGAACTGGGCTACACTTTTTCCCAACAGCCTGATTTAAGCAAGCACCTCCATCCAAAAAATAAAATAAGTCACTTTACAAACATGTTAGAAGTATCTCTAAGTCATTCTGTTTCCCCTTATTCTGGTTTATTGTGAGAGTAGGATCAACACAGAAAATAGGGACAGTGGTTTGGGTTGTGATTTCTAATCCATATTAATTCATTCATACACAATAACCAGTTAAAAGCGAAGACTCCTTACAAAAAAGTCAGTCTTAAGTTACCTCTGTTCAATACTAGTGCTATTCATCTATTTCAAATAACGCATCTTCCTGAACATGAAATGTCGTCTTTCATTGGCCATGAAAACATTTCAAAGGAGTAGAGATTTTATTGGGTAGGATGCCCAATGTGGTTCGGCCTACACTTTGACCATATCTTGGGCCCAAACCTTGAGCATACCTTTGTCCTATACCTTGACCACACCTATGGTCTACACTTTGAGCACACCTATATCTACCCCTCAGGCAGGCATTACTTTTGTTAGATCAGAAGTCCTGGGATCAATCTTTAAAAGGCCAATTATGTGCCAGGTCTCAGCAACAAGGAACTGCACATTTCTATTATATTTTTAACTATAATAATAGATTACTTAGTAGCTGACCCAAATTGACTGTGTAAATATGTCAGGACTGCTACCTGAATCCACATTAATATTGGCTTGTACTGTAACCTCTTTCAACTATTTTAAGTTTAGCCTCCATCTTTAGAGTTTACTGCACATCTTCTTAGTTCTTGAGGGACTGAAGATGTCTTCTGTGCTCCTTATTGATTGATGAGGCTTACTGTTATGTGACTTACTTCCTTACTTCCTTGGCCATGGTATCTTATCACAGCAATAGAAAAGTACTGAATACTGATGAAGAAAAAGAGATGATCACTTGGCTTTTATTTCTTTGTGGTCTGTTTTTCACTGGGCAACCTTCATGTCCCTCTTTGCTTTAATCCGCAAAAGCTATTTGAGGTCATTACTATAGCCATTCTTCTGTGAAGAATTCAAGACCTAAGAGTGAACCAATTCACACAGAGAAAGGAGTTAAGAAAAGCGTTCTGAGATGAGGGATCATGGTTGCATCCTGGCACAGCTCAAGAAAACTGCAACCACTTAGCAGTTTGACTTCCAGTGAGTTCCTAAACTTCTCTAAGCCATTGCCTTATCTGTTCAATGAAATAGCAAGAATGTCTTTGCAGATGATTGTGAAAACTAAAAATAAATATATATGCTCCCCCCTATCCTGTCATGCACATAATAGCAACTTTAAAAAATGTGGTCGTTGTGGTTTGCTGGGAAAATCTGACACTCACCAGTCACTGAAAACCTATTAAGTATAGAATATATTCATACATTATATGATACATGCTTTTGTGTATTTTAATATCTCTTAAGTTGGGATATATCTTACTGAATACAGCTCTGGAAATGCAATAAAATATGGAATATTTTTTTTACTTCATTTAACATGATAATAGAAAATCTCTGCTAAATTGAGCCCTTACTATGTGCTAAGTGCTGAGCATTTGCTATGGTGTGTTTGACGTGATTCTTACAATAACTAGGAGGTAGAATCCTAGAATTCCTATATAAGAGACTGAGTACTTTTTAAAAGGTTGGTACTCAGAGGTGGAACTGAAATAGGAGTCCAAGTGCAGTTATGAAGAGAGATGGAATCTCAATTTCTCTCCCTCTGTCCCTCTGTCCCTCTCTCTCTCTCTCTGTATGTGTTTGAAAATGAACCAATCACTTCATCACTTAATATACTGCATTGCTATTAAGAGTGGGTGCATTAGTCACTTTTCTGTTGCTGTGATGAAACACCATAACCAAGACAACGTATAGAAGGAGGAGTTTATTTGGCTTAAGATACCAGAGGAATAAGAGTCCATCATGCTGGGGAAGGCACGGCAGGAGGCAGTGGAGCAGAAAGCTGAAAGCTCTCATCTTTAGTCACTCAAAGTAAGTGGAGAGACCAAACTCAAAGAAGGGCAAGGTTAATAACTTCTCAAAGCCTGCCTCCAGTAATGAGCTTCCCCCAGCACGCCCACTCCCCTTGAAGGTTCTGTGACCTCCCCAAACAGTGCCACAAGCTGTCTAAGTATTCAAATACTTGGAGCCCCTGGGGGACCCTTCTCATTCAAACCTCCACAGTGAGGCTCTGGAGTTTAGTCTTATGGACCTTGTGGCCTTGGATACTTGTTCAACTTTGTCTGTGCCTTGTCGTACTTACTTGAAAAATGGAAGAAATAATAGAGCCTGTTGTTATAGTAATGATCACAAAGCACATACACGCTCTTTAAATAGATATGCATATTGAGTATTCATATATAATTAATTATTGTGGATATAAGGTCTATAAATATGTATGAAATACATGCTAAACACAGTTGACAAAATCACTTCTTGTGAGCTATGAGGAAATGGTTCCAGGCCCCCCAAGAACACCAAAATTTGTGAATGCTCCATTCTTTTATACAGTGAAGAATACCCTCATGTATACTTTAGTTTTTAGATTAGTTATAATACCTAAGACAATGCAATTGCATAGTATAAGATCATTTATAGAATAATGACTAGAAAAAATATCTGCACATGTTCAGTAATGGAGGAATGGCTTTTATATTACAGGCATACTTTGGACAAATAACTTTTACCTAACCTTGCAAACAAAAAAAAATTACTCTTATCTGTTTATAGTAGACAAGCTCACTGAGACATGTGTACCTCTTGTGATCTGGTCATATGACATTAATTCCTAACTACCCTTCCTTGCTCTCAATTTAAAATAATGTAAGAATGTATGTGCGTTTGTTAATATATCAAGTGCGATAATCACATTTATCTCATTGTAATCAATGAGAAAAATTGATAACATGTTTATGATTGTGTGTGAATGTGTGTGTGCTGGTCTAGGTCTAGGCATCAGAAATGGAAAAATTCTCTGATAACATAAAGGTCTAACTTTTATTTCCCCTTTTCATACTGAATATATATTTTTGCAACAAAACAACAATGAGCGAGCCCTTGTTGGGGAACACTGTTCCACGAGAAACCTGAAGGAACAGGTAGGGTCTCGGCAGTTCTGGTCCACTCTTGACCTTAAAATGGATGCTAAGAGTCAGACTGATTTTTATTATAGCCCTAATGTGGTGTCATAAAATGCTGCACACTAGAGGTGTGATTCTTTTCCAGTTATTTCTGATATGAAGTTGACTGACTCTAGAAATGCAGAATTCTTAGATATGAAGAGGCCAACTACACACACACACACACACACACACACACACACTAGCTCTTCTTGGCCTTACCAAAATCCAAAAGGAATAGTGATTTGAAGTTGTTCTCAAATAGAGGAAGTGCTCAGTAAGTTTTAGGTAGGTGAGAGCTATTAGGGCCTAGCTATATGACTTCAGATAGATCTCTAGTACTCAAATGATTAGACACCAGTATCACCAGCCAAGCACTCATCGCTTACTGTAGACTGTGCTATAACTAACCCACCTGCTGAGGTTTGCCAGAATGTTACATTCATTATCCTTCCCTAACCCAAACCAAGAGAATGAAGGCTAAGGAAACAAACCTTTTGTGTTATCATTAAGTCTTTAAAAACAGTGGTTAGAGAAGTGACTATGGACATAATTTATTAAGAAATTAAGTCACAGGACACAATTTATTTAAAAAATAATTATATACCACTGAATAAATTTGGTTGAGGCAAAAATAAATTGAAAAAAGGACCAAATAGCGTTAAACATATTCTTAAGTACATTTTAGTGGTATAAATTTTATATTCAGACATTAAGAAAGCCTTAGGCTTCCATGAGGTGGTAGAAGATGAAGCCTTAGCTCTTGTTTCAACAATGAGGTATGGACCAAAATACCCTAATGAGAAACCCAGTACCCAGCTGGAAAGATGCACTTCCTAGGCAAGTGAGAAGGTAGACCAGCCTAATTGAACTGGACACTCAACGTGAAAGATGCCATCTCTAATCCTGGTAACTCCAAGTCAGGGTGGGAAGACATCAAACAGTCCAGTTTCTGTTAACAATTGAAGCTAATTTGTTGTCAGCTTTACATAGATTGCTAATACAATATGATGTTTAAAATAGGCTCAGGAAAAATGTTTATAGAAGCTACACAAAAGTCAATGAAAAATGAACCATTAAAATGTCAACATAAAAAAATCAGTGAAATTCACAGCAGCAAGAGAGGAAAAGAGAGATAAAGTAACACAAGAGAGTAAAAACAAACTAGTATGTGCTGCCCTATCAATAACTACTTTAAATATAAAGTAATTGAACTCACCAATCAAAAGACAAAGAGTGCATGAACGGAGAAAAACAGATGTGACCCTGTGCTGTCTGCAGGTTTGTCTGTGATGAACAGACACACAGGTAGAGTGAAAGGTGGAGAGTATTCCATGAATGCTGAGTAGCAGAAGGCAGGCGGCCATACCCACACCAGACTAAATATTCAGGAAAGACACTTTTGCAAGTAAAAGAAAGGCAGGCTGCGTGGATGAGATCAGCTGGCTAGGAAAATGCAGCAATTGCAAACACGCATGCACCTGGCAAAGAAGCATCAGTCGCATGAATCACACTGATGGAACTGAAGAGGGATAGGCAGTCCCATGACAGTAACACTCCATTTAGAAAACTGAACAATCATACGAAAAACTCAATAAGGAAACAGAGATCTAGAACAACATTCTAACCTACTGGCCCTAACAAAGACATCAGAATTATGTACCCTAAAGTAGCAAAATACACTTTTGCTTCAGATACACACTGAGCGCTTTTGAGGATAGGTCATTCCGGAGCACAACACAAGCCTTGACGAAGCCACAAAGACCAAGAGCATATCAACTATATTTTAAAACAAAAAGATGTAGGTAGCAATAGAAATCAGCAGCGGGTGAACCACATCACTCACAAACACATGGATGTGGAACAGCACACACTTGATCAATCAGGGAGGTAGAGAAAGGAATTTAAAAAGAAATTTTAAGAAATATCTAGGAACTAACACAACAGAAAGCAACAGCATCAAATGTGGTTGCTCCAGAGGAGGAGAGCAATGCTTAGAAGAGGGAAACATGTATTAAAAGAGAAGAGTCCAATGAAACAAGCTGTTTTTACACTTCGAGAAAATGGAAAATAATTAGACACAAACTTAGTAAAGGAGGGAGTGATAAAGGTTAGAGAAGAAAGTTAAAAAGTAAAAGATAGAAAAACAAGAGAAATAAATGAACATCTTAACATTTTTTACGGGTCATCAAAATTGACAAACACCAGGCAAGATTTTGTATAAAAAGGGGAGAGAATAATTTAAAGTAACTGAAATCAGAAATGAAGAGTAAGTACATATCAGCGAGTTAGAAGGGGGAAGAAATAGATGAATTCCTAAGCAAACTATCTGCCAGAGCCAAACCATGATGAGGTACAAATCTTGAATGTCTTCTAACCACTGAGGAGGTAATGAAAAACTTCTCAACAACAAGAAAGCTCGGAATCAATTGGCTGCACTCAAGAAACATTTAAAGAACTCCCAATGCCTTTCAAAAAAATCAGATGAGAACAATTTCTAACTCATTTTATGAGAACAATGGTATTCCATTACAAAAGCCAGTCAGTGATATTATAAGAAAGTAAAATTATAGGTCAATAACACTGATGAATGTTGATGTAAATATTCTCAACAAAACACTAACAATCCAAATTCAAAAGCACATTAAAAAGATTATACACCATGACCAAGTAGGATTCATTCCTGACATGAATGGATGGTTCAACATGCAAAATTCAATAAACGTAATACAGAACATTAACAGAACAAAGAACAAAAAGTCACACTGTTATCTCAATTGATGCAGAAAAACATTTGGCAAAATTCAATACCCTTTCATGATAAAAACTCTCAACGAGAATTACAAGAAAATTAGTACATAAAGGTCATTCATGAAAATCACAGAGGTTACACTAGGCACAAAGGTGAATAAGAGTGCTTGTCCTCAGTTTCAACACCAAAGAAGGCACAGTACCAGAAGATATTAGCAGATAAACTATGTAAGAACAAGAAAAACATCCAATTTAGAAAGAGAGAGAGAGAGAGAGAGAGAGAGAGAGAGAGAGAGGGAGGGAGGGAGGGAGGGAGGGAGGGAGGGAGGAAGGAAGGAAGGAAGGAAGGAAATTATCTCTGCTCACAGATGAAATGGTCTTACATATAAAACACCCTAAAGATTCCACAGAGGAAAGCTTTCAGTATGAGCAAACTTGAATGGCACAAAAACCAACTGGCTGAAATTAGTTGTGCTTCTGTCCAAAACAATAAACCATCTGAAAAGGAAATAAATAGAACACTACTATTTGAAACAGCTTCAAATACGCACACCCCTACCCGCACATTTAAGAATAAACTCAGTCACAGAGGCAGAATATTGTAAAGTTCAAAATGTTGCTCATTTTGTAAATTTAGAAACACGAAATGGAAACATATCTCTTGCAAATGGCTTGGAAAACTTTTATTGTTAGATTCAAGGAAATTCCTATCAAAACCCCAGTGGCAGTTTTAAAGGAACAACAACAGAAAACACACACACACACACACACACACACACACACACACACACACTCTTGTGAGCATGCCATGAAATTTTGGAAGAACCTGAATCTTAAAATAGATGAACAGAGGCTGGGTGTGGCCTGGTCTCAATAATGAATCCAGGCCAGCTGGGGCTACAGGGAGACCCTGTCTCAAAAAGA
>NW_008351002.1:477516-487403 GCF_000622305.1 Nannospalax galili
AACAGATTCGGAAGACCTGTAATTCCCAACTTGAAAGCTACATATTACAAAGTTAAAATAATCAAAAGAGCATAGTTCTGGCCTATTAACAGGCATATAAACCAGTGGAATACAATAGATCCCAGAAATAAACCTGTGCATAAGCAGCTAATGATCTTCAACAAGCATGCAAGGCTTCCCAATGATGGAAGAATAATCTCCTTGATGAATAGCCTTGGAAAAATGATGCACATATGGGTGAGGATGAACTTGGGTCTTGTTCTTATACTGTATAATAAACTTAAGGTAAAATGGATAAAAGACCTAATCACAATGCTTAGTTGCACAAACATTCCTGTAAGACAAAAATGAAGAAAATCTTCATGATATTGATTTTTTTACTGTAACCCAGAATGCACAGGAAACAAGACTAAAAATCAACAAATGGTGCTGCAGCACCCTTAAAGCCTCCTGTGCTAAAGTGGGTAACATCATCAAGCAGAAGGCAACTGGGAAATGGGACACACTATTTCAACCCCCTTTTTCTTATTGGATAAGAAGGTCATCTCTTAAACATATAAGCAATCCTTACAAATCAATTATACCAGCCAGGATTATGAGGCAGGTGGTCACCTTGCATCTGCAGTCAGGAAGCAGAGAGAGATGAATGCTGATGATCAGCTCATGGTCTCCCTTTTACGCAGTAGGGGCTTCCAGCCCATGGAGTGGAACCACCCATGTTTAGCATGGGTCTTCCTGTATCAGTTAACCAAAGGTAGAGATTCTGTCACAGACATGCTCAGCAGTTTGTCTCCTAGGTGAATCTAGACTGTCACAGTAAATAACAGGTAGGTGATGGGTCTACTGCCCACCTGAGAACAATCTATTTCATCACTGTGTAGTTAACCCATGAAGAAAGAAGTAAAAGCATCCAGAATATCATATCTCAATGACAGCATTCACAAGAAATGGATGATGACCTCTATCATGAAATTGAACCTCCAGAGCAGACCCTCTCAAACACTTGACTCTTGCAAACATACTCCGCCTCTATAGAATCATATCTTTCTGACTCAGAGCCTAACCTTTGGGATACCATTTTATCAGAAGTATGTACTCTATAAAAACACATATGAAGAAAGACTTCAACATGGTGATGCTGACTTCCATGTATCTTCAATGGAAATCATATCGTATTCATTTAGGCAGCAAAGAAAATTGACTGAAAGCCTAGATTTGGGAGATTTTGAATCCTCAAAATAGTTCTGACCACCAATGTGTAAGCTGAGTTTTTCTCACTGCCTCAGTTTCCCCATCTGACGAAGGATATTGCAGTCTTCCCTCAGGTGGGATTTAGTTTCCTAAGTCTCATCTAGCAAAATGGGCCTTTAGGCAGCAGAAATTTTCTGTCACAACTCAGGGCTGTGAAATGTTGGAGATCAAAGTTAATTCTTTCTTGGGGTTTAGAGTAGGGGTCTGTTCTGCACATCCCTCTTGGCTTTTGCTGATCCAGGGGTAACCCGTGTTCCTGCTTAGTTACAGAATGGGTTCATATTATGCCTTTGTTTACATACAACTCTCACACTTCTCTGTGTTTCTGTCTATGCTCTTCTTCTAAAGGCATTATTTGCATGAATTGCTTGTCTGTACTGATGACTAAATTATCTGGAAACATTTATTTGGGCCCACGTTTTCAGAAGGGTCAGCCCATCATAGTAAGGGAGACATGGCAGAGATCAGTTCATATCACAGTAGGCCAGACAGAAGGTAGGATCGGAATACTATATCTCCAAGGGCTACCCCTGTGGCCTATTCCTCAAGCAAGTCCTCACCTTTCATAGTTTCCACAACCTCTCAAACTAGTACATGTATCTAGGGACCAAGCATTGAGGACAGGAGCCTGTGAGGAGCATTTGATAGTCAATTTACATCACCAGTCAAGTTGGACCTGGAACTACCAATTAGGACCATCACTTCAGTATGGCACCAAATTTAAATGATTATAACTGTAAGAACAAAGATCACAGTCATAGAGTCTGAGGTTAGGAGTTCAAATCCACCCATAGCAGAAGATGATGAAAGAAAAATGAGGGTTAATACTTACGGAGGGCATGGGCAGGTATGACATTGTGCAGTATGTGTTTGCTAAGTAGCCTGTAAATACTATATGGTATATAGAGATTTGAGTTGTACCACTTCAGTGGAAACTGACAAGACTATTCTTTTATTATTTTTAATGGTTTTAAAATGTTTGAGGAAAATGAAGCATACAAAATCTAAATGGTCAGGAGTCTGGTACATTGGTGAATAATATGTTGACTATGGAAGATTTTTTTCCCTTTGATTTATTTGTTTAGAGGAAGAATCAGACTTTACAGTGACACAGACTAATGTCTATGACATTTAAGATCCTGTGGTCACATGGATTTTTAAAAAATATTTTATTATTTTAATTTTATGTGTATGTGTTTATTGCCTACGTGTATGTAAGTGCACCTGTGCTGTTCAGTGCCCTCAGAGGTCAAAAGAGGGCATCAGATTCCCTTGGAACTGTAGTCAGCCACCATGTGGGTACTGGGAATCGAACTCGGGTCCTCTGCAAGAGCAGCCAGTGCTCTTAACCACTGAGCTATCTCTTCAGCCCAGAGCCACATGGATTTATCTTAGATGTTTAGCTGAATTTTTGTGAACTGCAAATAATATATTCTTATATTTAGATCCCCTCCTCTATCTGTACCACCCCTTATTACCCCTGTACAAAATTTGTCTCAAAAAGACCCAAAAAATAAATAAATAAAAAATAAAGGCCTATAGAATCAAATGTGTGTCCCCAAATGCCCTTTAGTGTGAGTTCACTCACTGAAGCCTAGTCAATCTACGAAGAGTCTCAACCTTGAAGGAGACTGATTCTCCCCTTCCCAGCCACCATCTGTTTTCTGGTAAGACTGGGATTTCTTACCCAGTTCCCCACATCCATGCTGGGATTTTGCCTGGCATACATCCGATTTTTTACTCTTCAGATAACTGCAAAGTTTTCTCCCTTCTAGGAGCCTGGGTGGCAAAGGTAATGCTTTCATCAGCACTCTTAATGACAGCTGTGTTCAATACTCAATAGTCTTAAACCCTACCTATTCAGTTAGGCACCCACAGATTGTATTTAATCAGAGAAAAGGGCAGATGTAACCTGGCTGCTGTGTTCATCGTCATACTGTGCAGTCATGGCATAGTCTTTCTGATATTCTGCAGAAAGATTCCAAACATCCACAGTGCACCATGCCCATTTCTTTAACTCTCCTTTCAGGGAGCCTTCGTCTCTGACTATGAGATCTTTTGATTTCTGGGGATGGTCTGTAGAATCATACCATCATTCTCTGTATATATTAGGTACTGGCCACACGAACCATCAGACACTGTTTCTTTTGTTTATCAGAGACCTACTGGGCAATTAAGAGACCTGTGTCCTTCTATGAAATCTTCTGGAAGTTCAAGTGGATAAGACTAAATGCTTAGTATCTCCAAGAGAACAAAGCTACAGTCAGGTTTTGAGTTCTGAAGCAAGGTCACAGAATGGTACATGTAATGACCACAAGCCCGAGACAGGGCTTAGCCAGCTGCATCACAAGCTGTTTTAAATCTCCATCATCTGCTCTTCCTCTGGCAGTACCTAGCTACGTCAAAGAATGATGAACATGAACAGTGACTCACTGGGTCTGTCTTTCCTGGGATCTTGATTAATACTACATAGCACAAATAAAAAGTGTGTGTTAAATCAAACTAAAAGAAAAAGACTTTCTAATTACTATCCATACCTCTAGAAGTGACTGTAAACATTGTACTTACACTAATAACAATGTACAATCTCAAAACTTCAACAGTGTCCACTGAGCATGTTCTGAGGATAAGAGTTAATTATGGGTTGTCCCTGAAATGTTCCCTGACTTCCAAGAAGCACGGTGGTTATGACGCACATGCTGCAGTGGGAACACGCCCCCAGCCTGCAGCCAGGCTCCCCTAGGCTGACTATGGATCTCACTTGTCACACAAGGTGGAAAGAGGGAGACTGGGTCCAGTTCCGATTCTAAGAAGCATCTGGCACCTACGACTATTCTCCTGGGACAGCCATTTCAGAATAGCCTAACTGTTTTATAGGATGCAGTCACTACTGGCAAACATTCTCTCAACTGCTCTGATTCAACTCTGCATCTAGCTTTGAACAGACAAGAGTTTCTCCGTGCTTGATTGACTGTGAATCTCACTGGATATTTCAAAGAAGCATCTCATTGTCGTTAAAGATGTACGTTTGGGATGGGCAAGATGGTTCAGCTTACCATCTGAGTCTGGTGAGCTGAGTTTGATTCCCCAAACCCATTTAAAAGTGTAAGGAGAAAAATGATTCCACAAAGTTGTCTTTTGACCTCCAGACACGGCAAGTGCACACAAGAATAAGAAATAAAATTAGCAAAATGCATATTTGACCAGAATGTACTTTAATATCATAATAAATGTGTTACAGCATTTGGAAAACTAAAAGTGCATTCAGTGAACATTTTTTTCTGAACTATTAAGGAAGGATACTTAGGTCATTTACTAGCAAGTCATTTTAATAAGAGGCAGTAATTTAATATTATGGTGATAGTTATGAAAAACATGTATGTAATGAGTAGTTTTAAGAGTAGAGGCTATGAGAGTCACCTTGATATTACCACCTCCCCCTAGTGAACGGCTCTTCCATTTCAGATGGGAACTCTTCCCTGACAGGATGTGAGGGTGGAGCTGCTGAGACCCTGAAATAATCATCAGTCATTCTTCAACTAGTTCTGTGCTCTTTGGGAATGAGAAAGCAAGCTGTGTGTTGTAAATGTACACTGCAGGTGGTGGACAGTGGTCATATGAGGAGTGTCTGGCTTTTCAGGACATCTGTGAGTTATAACCGTGAAATGGGATTTCCTGGGGACATTCCCATTAGCCTGATTCTATCTCACATCTCCCAGGCCGTGCATTTCCAGATATTTCAAAATGGAAAAATTGCTTTGTCTTCTCTCCTCTCCTTCCCCACCCAGCTTCCTTTGACAAACTGATCAGGCACATGTTAAATGAACTATAGACATCCAATCAGGGCTCCTCCCCTGTGGCTTATCTCTATGGCTTTCATAGAAACCATTTCTGCCTTCAGTTGCATCAAGGTATTGTACATGCCCTGCACGTCCTTGGAAGAGTAAAAGTTCTGTGGAAGACAGGTCTATGAGAGAACATAGGAAAATGGAACTTGTTCATCTCCTTTCTGCAAGGCACCCACAAGGAGTTCCGCGAATCTACCTGACATTCAGGACCCAGACAAACTGCCTTTCTACGTTCTCCAGTCTATGATAAAACAGTTTGTGAAATCAAGACAAATCCATTCATTATAACTAAATGCATTCTCATAAACTTCAATGTGCAATGATATTTTAACTGTGTTATATAAGGAAAAAAGGCTTAATGTATGAAAACTACAGTGTCTCATAGGAAAACAACATAGCAGGCATATTTAAGTACATTACGTTAAATCAATATTCTTTATAAAATTATGCAAACTGTCCCTCACAGAACTAAGTTGTGTTATTAGACATCATTTCAGAAGCACAAGGAGAGCACTGAGGGAGGGTAAACTCTGGTTCATTGGTCCTCAGCTGCTCGGCGTGAACCAACATACGTGCACTCATTCACTCTTGCATACCATGCTACCTCTCCCACATGATGGAGAAAAGTGGATTATATTTATTGGATTATGTATTACTGTATATTTCAGATGACTTGCTTTAGACTCTGTTTCCTGAGAATCATGCTAATATGTCTGTGTCTCTGTGATTTTTTGTTTTCCAAAAGATACTCTGACAGAGACGGTTTTGAGTGGGAGTTGTTGGGCTCCTGCTGAGGTTCTCGAATACCCCAGAATCACTGGGTGGCTGGAGGATGCACACCTTGCTAACCCCAACCCCACACTTGCTGACTGTGTAGGTGATTAGCAGGAGTTCAGAAATTTGTATTTTTGGTTTTTGAGACAAAGTCTCACTGTATAGGTCAGAATGGTCCAGACTCATGATTTTCCTGCCTCTATCTTCAAAGTTCTCAGGCAACAGTCATCTAGATCATGTCTTTCCTGAAATATTGCATTTCGAATGAGATCTTACATTACAGCAGGCGGTGCTGATGCCTTGGCCCACACTGTGATACTCCTGGACAGCAGAAAACACCAAGGAGCTGTTGATATCAGTTCTACTTCTCCCATTTCTCCAGGATGGTCATTCTGAGAAAGTATGCCCGCCATGGGGAGAGAGAACTTGGGAGTTGCTGTTCAGTAAGCATATGATTTCAGTTATGCAGGATGATGCAGTTTGAAGAGCTAAGCAGAACCACACCTCTAGTAAACAGTGGTGCATTGTACGTTCACACCTCATCCAGCAGGCAATGCTTGTGTTAAATGTTCTTAAGGGATGGTTCTTTGTTAAGTTCAGGCTGCTCTAATACTTACATTTTATTTATTTCCCACAGTCTACAGGCTGGCCGTCATTGATAAGGTGCCCATGTCTTTGTTGCAGTGAGATCCCTCTTCAAGATTCAGACTGCTGACTTCTTGTTTCTTCTTGTGGAAAAAAGATAGCAAGACAGCTTTCATGTCTTTTCTTATAAGGGCACTAATTCCATTTGTAAATGTTCCACTCCAGTGGCACAATCTCATCGCCAAATCCTCACCAAATACCATTACAGTGGGGACCAGGGAGTCCACATTTGTACAGGGAGGACAAGGACATATGGTCCACTCTGCATGAGCATTGGCCCTTTGATTCACTTTATGTCATTAACAAGCTGTATCACTTTAGAATCTGCCAGTGTGCTCAGGTCAAAGGCTGCCTCTTAATATAGTAGAAATAATCTCCAAGCACAAATCTACATGAGCTGTGCTCAGACTAACATTGAAGTGGACAAAAAAGGAAAACAATCTGTTTTCTACCAAACTGAGCCAGGTAGAACTCTGTCTCCAGAGCTGCAAGATTATAGAACTGTGTTGTTTTACACTGAAAATTTGGGGATGATTTATTTTGGCAACAACAATAAATAAATCTAAATGCTACGGTGGGATTACCTACCAGCAAGTGAGATGATTATAAATAAATAAGTTAGCACGTTTGTCATTAGATACCTAAAGTTATATCTAAGTGAAATTATCTACTCAAATTTAGATAGAAATTAAAACCTGGGTCTCCTAGTAATTTTTAAACTGCAAATGAACTTAAAAGAAGTATTTAGAATATTGGAGAAGCATAAATAAAATTTTAATTTTATTTATTTATATAACTATTTAGAATTTGAACTTGTGGAGAAGATGGAGCTCAGTAAAAGAGCTCTTTTAGCCACTGATGACTTTAGTGGTAAGAGATAGAGACTAGAGTCCAGTTATCAGGGAGCATTTAGACTTGTCCTGTCCAATGTGAGGTGGTATTTTGGGGTCCCTGGGATACGAGAGAGGAAGTATGAATAGAAAAGACCTGATGGAGAGAAGAGCCAGGAAAGAAGAAGTATGAGAAATGTGTGGTAGTTGTCAGAACTCAGCCTTCTCTAGGAGGGGAGATAGTGTCAAAAGATTCTCTGATTTCTGTGACTCATCCTAAGATCTGCATCTCCTGCCTGCATCAAGTGTGTTGGATTTGAACATCACGTATGTAAACACAGGACTCAGCAACAACTCTACTTCTAAAAGAAGTTTCCAGAAAGAAGGCATTACAGATATTCACCAATGCAGCTGTGATTCCAACTCCCAAAGATTGCACACAGTGTTTGGAGATGGCTGAGAACCCCACCTGGGCGCATATGGGGAACTTTGAGGCCGTCTTCATACTTGGGGTGGGGATCCAGGGAACAGTGATGATGCCAGTCTCTGTCCTTATTTGTCTAAGCCTGTGACGAGCCAAGTCTTTGGACCTGAGACCCCATCCATCTAGAAACAAGTTACAGTAAAGTTCCAGGGTTCACAGCTCCATCTCTGAACAGGCAGATTTGTAAAATCAAATTGACAGAATGTCATCTTAGGGCATCAAAAGTCATGGAGCCAGAAAAATAATTTTTGAAGAGAAAGGGTAAAAACAGTGGGAATGTCATCAGTTAAGTCATAAGGAGCTCCAAATAAGTCTAGAGGAGAGTCAGGGTTTAATTTGTTTGTGAACTATTGATCTTGACATTCATTCATTTTGGAAAATGGTGGAAGGTTCTAGAAACTAATGTATAAGTTTCCAAAAATGACATTCTATGGAATCTTAAGAATTGAGGAAAATTGTAAAGCTATAGATTTTAATATTGTGGGGCATTGGTTCCATAGATAAGGTATGTTCCTGCATTTAGTTATTTAGATTTTTGTCTCCCCCGACCCGTGTGTGTGTGTGTGTGTGTGTGTGTGTGTCTGTCTGTCTGTCTGTCTGTCTGTGTGAATTCATGTCTGGGAGTGCACTGCAGGTGTGCAGAGCCACAGTGTGATACTACAGGTGCTGGTCTTCAACATCCTCCTTGTTTCAGATAGGGTCTTTGGCTATTTTCCCTTGCGGACACCAGGCTGGCTGGCGGGAACATTCAGCAATTCTCTTATCTTCCCCCATCTCACCATAGAAGTGTTAGGATCACAGCTACCACATCTGGCTTTACTTGGTCCTAGCGATCTAAACAACAGATTCTCATACTGCAAGGCAAGTGCTTTGCTCATTGAGCCATTTTCCCAGCCTGTGTTTAGTTTTTATTAGAGATTCTGAAAAGCTCAGTGGAAATCTGGATTTGCTAACTGAACAACTTCTAGCCAAAGGCCTCTTTTCTATGTCAAGCCATTGTCGTTCTGAAGACCTGTGGCATGGGGCCCTGGTGCCTTGTTCTTAATGACACATGGAGAGGTAAATGCTGCTGAAGCAGGTGAACTGGAAACGCTCCTCAGAGGACTTAGATTATCCTGAAGCTCTTACATGTGATCACCCTTCTGAGAGTAGCTGTACTTTAGTGTTGGTTCTTATTTACAGTGTAGGTTTCAAAGATAATGTGTGTTAGTATTTCAGTTTATTTCAGAGCCTACTTACCTGGCCACTGGGATATTGAATTCATTAAGATTTGAAAATATTAAATGTGTACAACACTAAAATTCATATATCTAGTGAACTCAGTAGCAAAGTGATTTATTGAATATCAGATTCCTATGGCTACTCTGTATCTACCTAGAAACTTAAGTTTCGTATGAAGGAAAATTGAAATTTGGGTAGACTTTGTTTCTGGCAGCTCAGCACCCCTTTCTCCACTGCTTCTAGAAATCTCTGTACTCTAGTCTGGGCTTTCCTCTGTCCATTTCAATTCCCCAGACATTAGTTAGAATTCATATTAACCAAAGTGACACTGAATTCAAAGATTGTCCATTTTACCAGAACAATCTTTATAAATAAAATAACTTCCAACAGCAACTGGCATCAATGTTTTTAAGGTCCATAATACAACAAAAAACATACATACTTCAAACCCAAGCAGGAAAATTGCCTTGCTAATATGAGTGGATAGGGATGGGGTCTGTTGTCAAATCATAGGCTAACAAATTTCCACCAAACTGTCTGACACACCAAGGTAATTAGTTAGCCTTTGAAGTACAATTTGAAAAGCAAATGTCAACCCTGTAAAATGGAAGGAGTCTCCTTTTCTTGGTCTTCCCAATGTCTCAGTCCCACTATTTAAACAAATATTGAATGAACATGACTGATTCTCTTCACAGCAAAGTCAGGAGTGGAAGACGAATCAGACAGGAAGCGACTTGAAATCCAATGATTTGATTTATAATGTAAGAGATATAACGTCCTATATATGGAGGGGAGAGAGAGAGAGAGAGAGAGAGAGAGAGAGAGAGAGAGAGA
>NW_008351002.1:488103-508023 GCF_000622305.1 Nannospalax galili
CTACTCTAACATTCCCCCCCTTCTGAAGAGGTAACACTAAAATCTTCTAAGAATTAGATAAAAGCTCCCAAATATTTTCAGCATTTTTGGCCTTTGGAACAGAGTAGGTTGCTGAGTCCCAAGGACATTGTGAGTTTTAGCCAAGAAACTGGCTACTTTTCTTTGGGGTCTTTTTACCCTAACTGCCTAGCCAATTCTTTCCTCCTATTCTTATCATGCCATCCTCTGAAGAGGTTACCCAAATTGCCAATAGGGAATCAGGACGCGGTCAGCTCTGGCTTCTTCCATGCTGAACAGGGATGCAGGGTAAGGCAATTGGAGGTACCCCTTCAGTGGATCTATCCAAAAGACTCCCAAATTGCATAACTCTTATCTCAAGGAGGGAAAGAAAGTCTTTGAATCGTGAATAGGAGATGTAAAAGAGAAGTAAAGGCAAGGGTAATTAGCATTACATGTTCTAATCAGGGAACTAGAAAAAAAGTCAGAACAGGGCAATTTTCAAATGTTCATATGAAAGTCCATTGGAATTTCTTGACAAGAGCTTCCAAAAACATCCCTCTATTGGGTTCTTCTTCATTTTTCTTTTGTCTTCCAAGGCTGGACTCTAGAGTGATGGATTCAGGATTTGCTTTCAGGTATTTTGATAGCCGTTGGAGTGGTTAGAATCAGTGTCAGTTCCCTCTCAAAGGCTTCTAAATAGGGGGAGAAAACAAATTTATCCATCGTTTTAGAACAGTAGCTGGTTGTCTCCCTTAGTCACAAGTGGGCACTACAGTATTGGAGACCAAGATTTGAAGTCATATCTGACCAACACTTTCTGGTTAGGAATAAAATCATCAATGAGAAATAATTGTCTAAATAACGTTTTATATAGACTTAAGCCTAATGTCTTGGAAGTGTAATCCCTTGAACTCTTAAAGAAGTATACTGATGACTTTCTCTTTGGTTATACTTTCCTTTTGGGTGTTTGACCATACAGTTGGCCCAAATAAATCAGTTTCTTTTCATTTGAGGATCTCTTCCTCAGGGGTCACATGGGCTTGGGAAGAGCTCCTGACTCCTTTCTTTTTACCAGTTCCATCTATGTAACCATAAGTCAAAAGTCCTGCACGACTGTGGCTAGCTTCACTTGGAAGCATGAATGAGATGTTTCCTCTGAGTTGACCCTCCTCTTTGTAGACTGGGCACTGGTTCAAGTCCATCTCATGGGTTCTCCATGTCCTTCCTGAACAAGAGGACAGGTGACTCAGCACAGTTACAGGACTGTTTTTTTGCCTTAAAATACATTTTTATTTGTATATCAAAGACTAAGGTTAACAGTTGATGTCAAAACACAAAAAATTACTTGAAAAGCTATAGCTGATAATCACTGTTGGATTCAGTCTCCCTTGATTATTTTAGAGAGCATTTCTGATAAACTCCCAACTGGATCTTAAGCACGATATGTCCAGGTGACAAAACTACACTTCCCTCCGTTAGTCATTGGAATCTTTCTCTTTTTTTCTTTTTCTTCTTTTTCTCTGGACTAGGAGTTGCTGTGCTGGTGCATGGCTGTTCCTCAGAAAGTGGTTCTTCCTTAATGTGTTTCTTTTCAGCCCTTTTCTTCTTCTTCTTTACAGATGTCTCCTCTTCTAATACAGTCTTTTCTTCTACTTCCTCCTCCTCCACTTCCTCCTCCTCCACTTTGGCTTTAGTTTTAATCTTGGCTTTTTTGGCTTTCTGTTCAGTCATTTCATTGTCTTTATCTATTTTGTGGGGTTTTTTTAGAACATATTGGAAGTTACAGGATTTTTGAGAGATGTTCCATAGTCCCCTGGAACTTGGTCGACCTTGGAGGGCAAGGGGCAAAAACTGTCCTTTAAGTCCCTCTGACAACATTAGTATAGGCCTTAAAGTATGTCTGTTAAACGTCCAATAAGGGCATTTCCTCCAGTCTGGTACTTTTAATAATCATGTGCTATTGAGTAAAAACCAAATATTCTCAGATAAACATTGACTAGATATATATTTTGTTCCTTAAACTAGTTGACTAAACTATGATCACAGAAATTTTAAAATTATGTATATATTATTTTTTTCTCATCCTTTATATATAACAGACCTAACAAACCTTCATATATCTTTTACATTCTCATTCTCTCTTTTTTAATAATTATGAGACATAATAGCATTAACAAATACATTCTCCATCGGTTGTGACACTTCTTTTCCTGGGGATGCTAAGCAATGCTTATTCACTTTTAAGGTTCTAGTGTCAAGCCAATGTTTCATTAAAGTTTTACTGGGGAACCAATGAATTTATTGAGCTTACTTACTGAGATAACTGATGGGTTGCTGAAGTGTATGTATGACCTGAGGGTTTGCACACTGGAAAGCCTTTAGCCAGCATGAGTCATGCCTTCTCTTCCTAGCCTTCTGCAGATTGTGTACTTTAGCCCTCCCCAAATCCAGGAGGCTATGTGTGATTAGGGTCAAATTACATACAGTTGGCTGGGAAGAGTGGCTGGATACTCCAGTGAGGGTCCAGTGACCCTGCTTGGCTCTCCTTTAGTGAATGAGCACAACTGTCATCAAGCCCAATTGTGACTATGTTTAGCGATCAGGCTCAGCTGAAGACATGATGATGGTAGTTATTTCATGCAGAAGGGACTGCTGTATAGCATCATCTTATTTAAAATACCTGGAATTCACTTGTAATATATAAATGAAGAAAGGATAACTACATATAATGAACACATTTATAGACCTAAAATATATGCATGTACACATTTCTGTATACATGTATGTTTACATATACACATGTGCATCTTTGTATCTATCTACCTACCTACTTCTAAACCTATATATTATGCAACAAACTGTATTTGTTGCAAATGGAAACTGTGGATGGAACCCTTGCATCTAATTCTTGGGTTTATCATCTACTCCCTGCATTACTGTCTGATCAGCACCTGGATCTTCTGACCCTAAGGGTCTCCAGGGGCCAAGAGAGCAGAATAGCAAATGCCACACAAGGCATCTGAGGTTCAGTAGGATAATGGCGAAAACCCCTTCATTGTTCATTTATTTAGTGAAGGCTCACAAACGGACCTTTCCCCTCAATATTATCACTTTTAATGTGATATTTTGAGAGTTTCATACAACCCTCCATCTTTCCCCTTCAACTCCTCCCATGTCCTCTTCACTTCCTCTCAAATTCATGACCTCTTCATCTTTGATTATTAGTGTTACATATATATAAACACATATGTATGTGTATGTGCGTATGCCTATACTGTCCTGTCCATTTAGTGCTGTTCCTATGTCCATGTGTTTAGGGCTGACGACTTGGGATTGGGTAACTTATGAGGGGCTCATCCCTAGAGAGAACTGATTCTCCCTTTTTCAGTAGCCACTGATGGCTGTAGCTTTTCATCTTGATGTGGGACCTTGTGAAAATTCCCCATCCACATTAGTATATCAACTAGTCTTATTATCTATAGTGCAACTTCCCTGAAATATCAGAATGGTGCCATCTAGCAACAGGTGTCCTGGTCCTCTGGCTCTTACAGGCTTCCTGACCTCTCTTCATCAATATTTTCCTGAGCCTTCGTCATAGCAGTTATGTTGCAGATGTATCAGTTAGCCTCAATTGTTGGTTATGCATTCATGTCTAGCTTGATAGAAATCTAATTGAAGTGTTTGAAACACTAGGTCTCCTTATTTAAGGGAGCCTAACCTAAAGAAGGAACTCCAAGAATACTGTCTTCTGAAAATATCCAAAGAGGCACAGTGTCAGAAACTTTAAATCTGAGTTCTGCGCCCTCAGAGGAAGAGACCATATGGGTAGCTGCTGCCTTGCCAAACACCGACAACCTGACAGGTAAATGTCCCGCCTTGTGTTAATGCACAAGTCTGATAGAATGACAGAGGCACGTTAGATAGAAATGCTGGCTTTGAAGAGTGACACACATCTCTCCTGTTTACACAGGAGGCTTTTTGTGACTGAAGGAAGGCATAACTGGCTACTCATCTTTCTGAATGCACATTTCAATCTCAAATAACCTTTTCAAAGTGTTACGTTTTACCACTTGTTGAATACAAACATGTCTAAAAGTCTTGGAAATATTTGGAGAAGCAGTATTATTTTTCAAGAATTCTTTTTAATCTCAGCTTCCTCCATTCAGTAAAGATCCTTCTCCAGTCACTGAGGCGCTATAGCTTCCAAAATAATGCTCTCAGCACCCCTCTCTCTGAGACTTTCAGTCCCTCTGCCTTCACTCTAAAACCCCCCCTTCTCTGTCCTCCCAGAGGTACTTCCCAAACCTGTTTCCTCCATTTGTATTTTCCTTGGACACTCAAACCTGACACAGACACACTTATCTGTGTCATAGTGTCATGCATCATCCTATCTGTCCCTCTTCTACATCCCAAGCGCTGAGTTAAGGAAAGTTGTTCCAACTCATACTCATAGAAATGAAAAGTAACACATTTAATAAACAGTAAAGCACTGTATGTCAGATTAGCAAAAAGAAGGAACTTCTGCTCCCTGAAAGCTGTCTCTTTTCCTATTTTCTTCCCTTCCACTTTTTCTCTGGTCTTCAAGCCTTCATTGACCCTCAGTGGTAATTTCTCTCTGGCTTAAGAGCCAATTTAAGAGAAAAACTATTACTGTCTCAAGGGTGTGGGATTTTAATCATTTTTTTAAGTAGAATGAAAATCAGGGCTTTTAAAATTCTGTCTTCTTCAGTCTCCCATCCAAAGGGAACATGTGGTCCCAGACCACTGTGTCCAAAGGAAATAGGAACCACCTATGACTTAAATTACTTCATTTGCACTTTAATGAGTGAATCAGATACCAAGTCAGTTCTGCTTCTCTGTCATGATGAAACTTGCTTTCGTTCAATGTATGATCATTTTCACTACGGGCACAAGGGAGAGACTGATTGTTAAAGTTTAGGGCCACAAGTATGGTTGTGCTATTGCTGAGATGCGCAAATTTTCAAGTGGCTTGTGGCAACATGCAGGAGACAAGTTAGGATGAAATGCCTGGCAACAGAAGTCATTACTCTCATGATCACTGTGTCACCAATAAAGAGACAATAAATGTAGGCACTTGTATGCTCTCCCAAGTCAAAACAGTGCTCTGAGAATAAAAAGCAATGTGAGTCAAGGAAAATGTACATAGAGAGGTTAGTCATTTCTGACTCAATCCACCGAAGTCTAAATCCATCGCAGGCTCCACTAAGCTAAGGTGCTTAGATCCCCAAAGAATTCAGAAACCCACTTGTGTTATTATTCACTGCCACATAAAAACCCAGTGGAGCCATCAGATCCACTTGCAGATGAACTGCTAATGAAATATCGCACCCTTTCACACCATGAAAACTGCTGGAGGCTTAGTTACTGTTTCCCAAATCTGCTAATCTTTCTGGTTTTTAAAATCACGGAAATTTCCAACATGTGAGAAGTGAAGAGAGTACTGGGTGAACCCTCTCCTGCCACTACCAACCCAACTAGTTCCCATTCCTAATTGCTCTGAATTATTCTGAGGTAATGCCAGCTTATATATTAACAATATCCTTAGTAAAAGCATATTTCAGGCATACTTTAAAAATGTAACCTCAATATCATCCATCAGCTAAAAGCAGTAGAAATTCCATAGTCAGTCTGCACAGTGCTTGTATGGATGGGTGAGTGAAACTCTAAGGATTTGGAGTTGTTTGTCAGTAGAGCCTACGCCACTACAGACTGATCAACCAAAGTCAGCTGGCAGAAGAGCCAGGGGACAGCTTTCATCATGGTGGCCAGTTTCTAGTCTTTTCTTAGGGTTCTCACATCAGGAACAAAGTACCACCACCTGACTTAAAGCTGCAGAAATATATTGTGTCTTAGGTCAATGAGTTGGCGGGCTGAAATTAAAGAATTATTTAATTCTCATCTCCCCTCATCTCCCTCCATCACCTGTAGGGGAGAATTCTTGCTGATATTATCCCAGTTTCTGTGGCAACCAGCCATCTTTAGTGTCCTTTGCTTGCAGTTGCATCAGTCCACTCTCTGCCTCTGGTGCCATATGGCAATCGTTATTGTCTTCAGGTATTTCCTGTTCGTATAGAGACACCAGTCTCAGTGGATTTGATCCCATCCTAACTTCAATACTGACAAAGGTCTTATCTCGAAATGAAGTCTCACATTCATATATTCCAGGGCAAAGGCTTCAGCATTTCTTCTTTGGGTCACAAAATTCAGCTCAAACAACAATGTTTTGAGGCATAGGCCCCAATGATTCTATTAGAATCCCCTGAGTAAACATGTACATGTCTGCATGGAGATAGGATAGAAAGACAGGGAAAATTAAGAGACACTGGAAAGGAAGGGAGTCCTTAACCCTGCTGTCTGGTTGAAGCCTATCAGAAGCTGAACATTAAGAACCCCAACACCGGTAACAAAATTTGCTATCAAGGCTGCCTGCACACAGACAAAAATCCTTTTATATAGAAATCTTTCAAACAAGAATGCTAAAACAGCATCGAGTCATGTTTAAAACTTAAGTATATGACATGCGTGGTCTTTGAGTTTGGTCTCCTTAGATATGAGACTCTCACAAACTACAATTTTACTTTATAGTAAAAACATGTCTTTGCTCTCTTGCAGCCTAATAGAGTTGGATTTCTTCCATTCTTGTGGCTAGTGATTTTCCATTTTCAACCTGCAATCCTGCCCTATGTGCTCCAGGCACCACCACCCTAAGATCTCATTTACAGGAAAAGAAGAAGTGAAAAAATTTTGCTTAGACACCCTCAGAAAACTGCCCTTCAGAGACTGCATCATTAAATGGCTGTCATTAAGGCACTTAAGTCCCACTGTCTTGAAAAGCCCATGTCAACATGAATACGGATTATCCTTTTCCTGGGTGCCTCTGTATTGACATTCATGCTTACATCTATGCAAAAACTGTTCCTTAAATTCCACTTCTGCCCCATACAGACTTGTGCTGGCCTGAAATTCTTTCCTGTAGCAATATTAAGAATCCCGTGTTCACCTAGGAAGAGCCTCTTGGGCTCCATGTTTCCAGATCCCACCTCTCACTGTCCCTGACATTTATGAAACTGTTCAGTACAGGTATTTGGTATGCCCACAATAAGTCTGCAGCTCCCTGCCCTATCTACCTCTCAATATCTGTCCACACCCTGAGGTTTGGCCTTAGCTCCAAGGCTCCCATCAGGCCACTCTATTCTTAGTCCTTGGCTCCATGACTTCTGTGAAGTATAGATTCAAAGCACTATGTGCTTTTGAACAAAAAAAAAGTATTTAAATAGTAAAATGAGTTTTTAAGCAAAGGAGTCAGAATTTATTTCCACAGAGGTAAAGTATCTTAACTTTCATATGGAAATGAGGGAAGGCACAGTATCTGTCACAAGTTCATGCCGTCTGGCAGTCTAACCTTGGAGACATCATTTTGACATTCAGACGGAATGAGGCTTTTTCATCATTCATGAATTATATGACTTTATGTCTTCGTATCTTTGCCTTAAAGAAAAAGACTGACAACAAGTTTATATCCATATTATCATTGTCATGGATTTACTGTGAAAACAGAGTACACTTGACAAGATGCTCAGAACTCTCAACCATAGTCAGCCCTCCTGATGGTCTGTCTGCACTCTGTCAGGGGCTGGGGTACATGGCTTGGACACTTGATGTACCACCCTGAGACTTAGTCCTTAGCTCCCTGTGCTCTACACTTTTCCTCAGGCAGCTGTACAAAGGAGCCTCTTGCCTCAAGTATACACGGCTCTGCTCTGTCTCCCTCCTTTGGTGATCTCTGAAGTTCCCTGCTCCAGGAAACAGCCAAAAGAGAAGAGGCAGAATGAGGAGTCAGGTACATGGAAGACACAACTGCAGGTTTTCATGTTGGGGTGCTTGTCAAAGCTCACAGCTTGGCAGAGTAGAGCCTACAGACAATATCCTGGGACTGGGCAGGCTTCTTTCTGCAGTGGCATTTTGGTTCACGAAGAGGACAAAGAATGGTTGATGGACAGGAGTGAGCAGTTTACATTTCAGTAGAGATTATCTCCTAGAAATATAATTTCATGGCCTGAGCTACAATTTCGTGGATTTACCAAATATCCTCAAACTGCTGGAAACCTGAATATGTATTTCCTACCTCATGTTCATTGTTTAGCACAGCTCTCTACAGTCTGAGTTCCTACACATGGAGTACCTGCTATCCAGCTACAGTGTGGTGAAACTGGAGGTTACTTAGCAGTAAAGGGGTTACAGAGCCTATGGAAGCCATTGCTAAGTGTCTTCCTTTGAACTGTGCATGACAACATAATTCAGGCATCCAGCTGCAAGTTCCTACTTTATACAAAGACACGTGGCGTGATTAGTAATGATGTGTGTATGTGTATGCACGCGAGCATGCAAGTGTGCATATATTTGTGGAGGCCGCAGATCAAACTTGGGTTGTCAGTCCTCAGTCACCATCCACCTTGCTTTTTTTTCTCAAGCTCATTATTTTGGGACAGCATCTCTCAGCGACCTGCAGTTCATCTGTTAGGCTAGGCTGAGGTTCCATGGAGTCCTTGCCTCCAACTCCTGGTGCTGCTAGCATGATGCCGGTGCACCACAATGCCCGGCTTTTCTATGTGGGTTCTGAGACTTGAACTCAGGTCTCATGCTTGCACAGCAAACACTAAACTATTTCTCCAGCCCATAAGTCATGTTTTTTTAAAATGGAAATGATGAAGTCATTCTTAGTTTGTGCAGGGCTCTGTAACTGAGAGTTCAGGCAACGCCACCATCATTCAGTGCTTTTTTGCTCAGGTTCATGTCCTGTGGAATCTAGATTCACATTTACAGGGAACATGAGGCAACGAGAACCCATGAGGTGGTGACTTTAATACAAAAAAATAGGTTCTACTGAAAAATTTCATCTAATGATAGGGAGGGATTTCAAATATGACCTTGAAGAGGCCCATAATCTCTTTGGATTTCTACTTCTGCATCCCCATCTCCTTCCCTCTTTGTCTCTGCTCAGAGAGTTCTCTAACATAAAGTCAGCTGTACACCTCTAGCCAAACAAAGGTCTACATGTGTGAAGAAAGTTCAGAATGGGTGCACAACAAGAAGTTTCAGCTCAGGTTTTGAGGCAAAAGATTCTTATGGTAGCTCTTTCCCTGTTGTATGTCTTTCAGTACCACATTTGTCTTCCACTTGATTACCTTAGGCTACACCTTCAACTCTGCCGGTTTACTTACGACTTAGTTGTTTGCTTTTGCTTTTGAGCCAGTGTCTTGCTTTTTAGTCCAACCTCAATCTAACTCTAGTCTAGTCTAACTCTAGTCTAATCTAGTCTAACTCTCAATCTTTCTGTTCAGGCCCCTAATGCTGGGATCATTAGGCATGCTCCGTCATGCCTACCTTGATTTTTGTTGTCAAAGGGTGTTTAAGCATCGTTAACAGAGGATGGATAATAGTATTGGCTTTAGGAATATGAAAGTTTATGTCTTCTTGCTCAATTAGCTGTGAACAATCTTAGTGCTTGTTTTGGAAGGGAGCAGGGTACAGGAGAATAATAACCCTCTCTGTGACTGGGGTCCAACCAGAACCCAGCTCTTCCACATCCATTCCTTGCCTTGTACAGTTCCCTCTTCCAAGGTGTTCCCATCAATCTTGTCAAAAACGAAGAAATGGAAGACACCTCTACCAACTTCCTTCTTAACTCCATGGACCAGAACTAACTTTATAGTGGGAAATAATGCTTTTAATCCTTACAGAACCCAGATACAGCAACCTCCAGGTATGTTTAACAGGGAGAAGAGAAGAAGCAGTTTGGATGGCCACTGGTCTATTATTCTCGCACAAATGTAGCAGGGCAAGAACGGGAATGAGAGGTGAGACTTGGAAAGACCCTGCAGCTGAGTTCTGTGCCCTTATATTTGGGATTACTTAAAATAGGGTGGGGGAAAAAACTCTGCTGTCTCTTCTTAGCATAAACTCCATGTGAATTTAAATAACCCAGTTAAAGAATTAATTACACTAATGACAGAATAAGAAAGCAGCCCCCTCATAGAACCAGTGTTTTCTCCTGAGATCAGTTAGCTTTGGTGTCTTCCCTAAACCGTTACTCAATACGCACAGCACAGAGTGTTCCAGCCGCAGTAAGGCTGGCTTTCTTCTCAGAACTTACAAGCTCCAGACTTCTTTTTTAAGCAGAGAAGGTGGAACACCAAGTCTGGCCTTGGTATATGGACAGACTTTCACTTCCTGCTTGATTAGCATCTTTCCTGACTGACCAAAGAATCACAACCAAGGAAGAATTAATTGTTGAAGCAGCCTGGGTTTTGGTTCAGGAGGATGCAGGATGCACCTGAAACCTGTGACTTCCTTAGGAGCCTGTGGGTCTACAGGACAAGCTGCATGTGATCAACACTGCATGGGCAGGACTGCATTGACAGCTGACATCTTCTCACAACCTGCCATGTATCCTTATTAAAAACAGTGTGGGATTAACGTTGATGTTCACAGATACTTGGGAGAAAGAATGAAAATATCATTGTCTATTGACAAACTTCAGAGCAACTACATAGATACGCTAAAAATGGTTTTAACTGAGGACTGAAATTCAGGTCTACTATGAATCAAAAAGGTAAGAAAAATATTCATGCAAATATGTTGAATAGTATGGTTCCTTGTGATGAATGACAAATTGTGCTAATATTTGAGAATTTTAGCCTTACATAGATAGAACATGCAGTTCTGAACTTGAACAAAGCACATATATCAGGAAAGAAAAATCCCTAAGTTGTTGGATCTAAGGCACAGAGAGGATTATTATTGTCCTGTATCCAGAGATGTAACTGAAGTATGGTACATCATTTCTAACTAGTTCCACAGAATGCTCTTCATTATAGGGTACACACTGAAATCTACCACCTGCTTCTGGTGCTGAAACAAACCATCATTACCCTGGAAATAGAGAAATGGATTGCCCTACCACTTCCAGTCTGGATGTCCAATATTAGGTGTCACAGGCCCACGTTCCCTTCAAGTCTCTAGAATGAGGACATATGTTTGCTGAGACCACTTTGGAGCTCATCACATTTTTGTCGTGTACCTGAATCTTTTGTTTTCTGTGGTTCCTGTAATGGAACCAAGGTCCTTATGTCCCTTTGAATACTGTGTACTGCAGTGCTCTACCTGGTTATTTATCAACCTGTGCTTTCCACTTTCCCAAGCATATCAGTTGTTCACAGTCCTGTCCATCTGAATGCTCCATTCCCTCTGCATGAAATACAGTTCCCTTTCCTGCCACCCTAAGAACTCCTATGTGTAATCAGTCAAAAATACATTGCTTCCTTGCCTGTGATGGTTACATTGAGTGTCAAGTTGAAAGGCTCTAGAATCACCTAATACACAAGCCTCTGGGTCTGCCTGTGAAGGACCATCTAGGTCAACTCTCTTAGGTAAACTGAGCTAGAAAAACCCACCTTAGCGGCCTGTGACACCTTTGCATGGGCGTGGATTGTGGGCTAAGTGAAAACGAGGAAGCTGAGCTTCCACAGTCTTCTCCCTCTCTTTCCTGACTGTGGATGCAATATATCAGCCGCCTCAAGCTCCTCCCACCGCCATGAACACCCCCCATAATGGACTGTACCCTAGAACTGAGAGCCCAAATGTTCTCCCTTAGATTGCTTTTCTCGAGATATTTAATCACAACAGAAAAGTAACAGACACAATGCCCCCTCCTTCTGGGTCTACAGTACTCTTCTTTAAATTCCCATGGTACCTCTGCCCAGTGATATGAAATACCACATGCGCTCTGATATTTACTACAAATGTCTTAATTAGAGGGCTGTTCCTCCACCACAAATTCTCAGGTTTGAACTTCTCCCCGTGTTATACAGAAGGGTTTCTAGATAGTCTTTGAGATTTCCAACAACTTTCCTTGTTACAAATTATGCAAAATGAGCAGTAAAAAATGGAGTTATCTGGGTGTGGTGGCCCACGCCTGTAGTCCCAGCAGAGGGAGGCAGAGGCAGGTGGATCTCTGTGAGTTCAAGGCCAGCCTGGCCTACATAGTGAGTTCCAGGACAGCTGGGGCTACAGGGAGACCCTGTCCCAAAAAGACCAAATTAATAATAATAATAATTAATAATACTAAATTAAAAAATGGAGCTATCTATAGCCCTACCGCCAAGAAATTAAACAAAATATATGCAACTGATTTGTGCTTTCCAATTGTTATTTTTGTATAGGGAAAGCATTACTAAAATCAAATTCTGCACATTCTTTGTCTCCTGAAACACAGCACATATTTGATAAACAATTGAATAACAAATGATTTGATAAACTAAGAGCATTAAAAAGGAGGACTTGCCAGGTATGGCAGTGCACGCCTTTAATCCCAGCACTCAGGAGGCAGAGGCAGGTGGATCCCTGTGGGATGGAGGACAGCTTGGTCTACATGGTGAGTTTGAGGCCATCTGGGGCTACAGGGAGACCCTGTGTTGACAAACTAACAACAACAACAAAAGTAGTGCCTAAGATGCTAACATGAGCACAGAATAACAAGTTTGGAAAAATGATCAGCAATGTGGACATCTACTTGGAATCTTCAGCATTTTACTCTAGGATCTAATCAAAAGGAACTTTCACTGTTCAAATTGTGTATGGTTTTTAAGTATATAAATAGAATAGCTCTAAGCTGTGTGTGGTGGCACACACCTTTAGTCCCAGTCCTTGGGAGGCAGAGGCAGGCGTACCTCTGTGAGTTCAAGGCCATCCTGGTCTACACAGTGAGTTCCAGGCCAGCTGGAGCTACAGGGAGACCCTGTTTCAAAAAGATTAAAAAATTATAGTTCTGTTCTATAGTAAATGTCATGTAAGAGTTTGTTTTTTAAATTACATCTCATTTCCTGATTGCAAAATAAGATAAATAACAGCTGTACATTTTCTCTACAATCTTTTTTTTTTTTTAACCATCTTAATTTTGTTGTTTTCTAAAGAAGGTTTTGGGGTAAGTACTAGGAGATAGTAATTGGAACTCATTTGAAATGTCTAGAGTATTCTATTCCTATATGGATGGTAGATAAGATATACGTTCATTCATTTAATTTAGTAGCAGGGATTGAACCTTGGGCTTCACACATGCTAGACAAGCGTTGTACTGCTGAGCTGTATCTCCAGCCCAAACTTGCTTTTATGAATTCAAATTCACATTGAATTGTCCTTAAGCAGAGAGCCTGAGCTAGAAAGCCATTTTTCTGCAGCACACAAACTGTAGATGGTTTGTGTTAGAAAGCCATTCTCCTCCAAGAGACCAACTCTGCTTTGGAGAGCTGAGTGTCTGTCAGCCTCAGGCAGATTGTGAGAATCTGAGAAGTCCACATTGAAACAAAACGAAACAAAACAAATACCACTTGTACTTTCATTTACTGCTTTTCAAATTTCTGTTTGGAGGATGTTAATTTTCCTGTTAACCAGTGTCTGGAAGGGATGGTTAGGTACTGGTACCCAGGACACAGTACTGGACACAGGTAACCAGGATACAGCACACACAGTGAGATGAGTCAGGTTTGTCTTCCCTTGGAATAAGACTGGAGCTTCCTGGGTTCCTGAGAATAATCAAACATGTTCTTTTGAAGTCCTGTTCTCATGCAGTGTTCTCAGAATGAGAAATCTAAAACAGAACAAAACCTACGTAGGTCAAATAATCTATCAAGCCTTGAGAATTTTAATTGAATGAAATGAACACAAGCTATGGTTCAAGTTTCAATGGCTTTTTAAGTCCAAAAGGATTCTAAATAGAGGGGGAAATACATAAATCTTTTAAGATATACATCATCACTTACTTAGCAACTTACATACTCCGTACACACCATTTCAAGTTAGAATTTCTCTTTAAACAAAAGACTCACAGAGTATGCCTTAGAAACAGCAAAAGGGAAGTTAAAGATTCCATAATTCTATCCTTATTCCTTGAGCCAGAGTTTCCTCAACTATGTACTGAAGGGAATAATCTGAAAGCGTTTTCAGACGCCAGGACTTGGGAGGCTGAGGCAGTAAGACAGTGTGTTTGAGGCAGGTCTAAAGTACATAATGAGTCGCAGGCAGGCCTGGGTGACACAGTTAGACCCTATCCCAACAGGGAAGGAAAGAAGGAAGAGAAAAATGGAGGGAGAGGAATAGATAGGAAAGGAAGGGAAGGGGAAGAGAGAGAGAAGGGGAGGAGAAGGGAGGGAGAGGAGGGAAGCAAAGGGAGAGAATCAGAAGGGAAGGAGGACATGGTCAATGTGAGAAGCAATCTCAGGAAGATTTCCAAATCCCAAATGACAAACGTACTGCTTTATTTTTTTATGAGGTCAGATCGTCTGTTAGAATCAAGCTTGTCCACCAAGTGAACAGACTGTTTTGACCAAGACAAGATGTAGGAATGATTGACTAGTCACGATTGGACATCTTCTTATATTGATCTAAGTTTCCTTGTCGTCTTACAGAAATTCTGGTAAATTAAGATAAAAAGGACCCGCAACAGACCTTCCAATCCAGAATATTCTTCAATCAGAGAGAAATAGCAGGAGTTAAATGTTTTTATTAGTCAAGGGAAAAGTAGCTTTTGATGACTCATTTTTTTCTGCAGTTGTACAAATGTTTTAACACATCTTTTGAAATAAAAATTTAATTAAATTGTCCCAGAAATTTTCTACCTCAGTATCCTACAAGGCATGAAAAATTAAGCTGGTAGGCTCACTTCTAAACCTCTATAAGCCTAAAAAATGCATTTATTTGTAAAGCTGATTGGGCTTTCCTATGAAGAATTTACACTTATACTCTCTGCAGAACCCAATGCAGTGTCCAGGAGCACACACAGCCCCATGTGCTGAAGTGCTAGAAGAAGCAAAATCATTACAGACGGACTACATTTTCATCATTCAGACTCATACAGTCCTCTCTAGTACAGAGGTCTTAACGAAGTCCCTGGATTTCCTTGAAGTCTCTTCAGGGTCAAGCTCTTTTCTGACAATGTTGTAGCATCTGCTATTTGTATTTTATATGTCCTTGAGAGTGAAATACACAATTTCTCTGTAGAAACAATTAAATTTTGTTTGAGACATATGACATGGCAGCTATGAACATCCCAGGCAAATTCAAGAATAAATCATAATTTTCATATGGCCCAGGCTTTTATTCTCACAGTCTACAATTTATATCTATATCATTGAAAGTCACTGGATTTAGCTCTAATTTATTTTCTAACCTTTATATTAAAAATATATAATATTTATCTTTATCTCTCTCTTTACTTGTGTGTGTGTGAGAGAGAGACAGAGAGAGACAGAGAGAGAGAGAGACAGAGAGAGAGAGAGAGGGATTAAAACCAATCACCTTATAACAGGGGGACATTGTTCCTACTAACACTGTAGGCTACCAAGTAAAATATCAATGCCAGGGATGGACTCCCTCTTTTAAAGGTCTTTGAATTTGATGAGGGGGTCCCATAGACCTTCAAACAATACTGGATATTGACCCTGCTCTTAGTTACCACCAGAACTTGACGGTAAGAACTTATTGCCGAAAAGTCATAGAAAAAAAACAAGGGGAAATAAAGTTGGTATTGACTTCAAAGCTTCATCTCCACTGGCTAGCTTTCATAGTCATGGAAAGTGCCATGCACGGTACCAGAAGAAAAAATATTAATCATCACCCTTACCCAGTTGTGAATCCTGCATGCTTTAACAACAACTAACCTGGCAAGTTATGACCTGTGGTGCAATAGTGGCTCAAATATTGTGGAAGAAACCAATTACTTTCAAATTGGATTTAAGGTCCACTTCATAAGATGTATCCCGTCCCTGACATTGATATCAGGCCTAGGAACCTGTGGATAGACATGGGGAGAGACTCTACTATTACTCAAAGTAGATGAAGTACTAAAATGACTTCTAACTACTTAGTGTTATGCCCATAGATCAGTGCATCACTCGACTCTCACCAGAGAAGCTTCTTTAAGCAGCAAATGGCGATTAACACAGAAATCCACAACTGGTCAACATGCAGAGGATGAAAGACTGCAGAATGTTTATCCCTGAAAGGGACACCTATATCAACCTTCTGCCTCTCAAGGTTCAGGGATCATTGCAGAAGAGGGGGCAGTAAGATTGTAAGAGCCAAAGGAGGTGGATGACCGCAAGGAAGCAGTTTTTAAAAATATCTTATTTATTATGTTTATTTTACGTGTATGAGTGTATTGCCTGCATGTATGTGAGTGTACCCCTGTCGTGCAATGCCGGGAGGTCAGAAGAGGGCTTCTGATTCCCCCGGAACTGGAATTAAGGATGGTTCGTAGATGCAATGTGGGTGCTGGGAATCAAACCCAGGTCCTCTGCAAGAGCAGTCAGTGCTCTTAACCACTGAGCCGTCTCTCCAGCCCCCAAGGAAGCAGTTTTACAGACACACAGGAAGTTACTCATATGAACTCACAGTAATGGTAAGAGCAAGTACAAGTCCCTAGTAAGCTCAAGCCAGATGAAATTCCAGCATGGGTGTAAGGAAGTGAGTAAGAAACTCCAACCCCACATGAGGAAGTATTGCCAACCAATGGCTGCCAGGTGGGGGAGTCAGCTCATTTAAGGGTTATCTACCCTTGGTAAATTAACCAGACTCCAGTGGATGAATGCACACTGAAGGGAATTTGAGAACACAAATTTGACTCTCTAGGCACACACACACAGACATACAGATAAACATACAGGCAGACACACATTTTAAATATATATATATATTTATATAATATAGTATATATATAATAGAGAACATGAAATTGGGTGAGGGTTAAGGATGGGGCGGTGATCTAAATATCAAAACATACTGTATGAAAATTTCAGATTGCAATGTAAGAGGAAATAAAAATATTTAGTGAAATATTATAGTAAATTACAGGGTAAATGTCATAAAGATAGTCACAAAAAGAAACACAAATTCAGCCCCAAATTCTTAGCAATGGAGAAAGTCACCAAGGAATACCTTCCGTCATTTGAGATAGTGTACAGTGTGGTCACATGTCACAGTGTTTTTCATGTGTTCCAGAGAACACTAAAGGAACCTGGAAAGGTGTTTAGTTCATGACTGCAGTCCTTGAGAAATACAAAGCCCCTGGACACTCAGAGGAAAGTTTGAAACACTTGTTCAGCACCACATGTCTCAACACACGGGACAACTAATGCAACTCTTTCTGCATCGCGCACATACTTCAGTATCTGTTGCCAAACGTCATGGTGCTAGCCTAATGAAGTCATCAGTTAATCTGACCCTTGATGTCTTTATTTATAAATATTTGTAAATAGCAACAGCAGTGCATACATAGTTTGATATCTTTGGGTTTAGTTCTATAATGACATGAGTCACACAATCACTATTTGAATGATAATGCTAAAAGCCATAACAGGAGTACATTGAAGTTTAGATTCCCTTTCTCTTTTCCTTTGTATCCTTCCTTAAAGAAATATAAAATCTATGGGGCTGGGCGGGTAGCTAATTTAGTGACATGTTTGCTGTGCAAGCATGGAGCTCTGAATTTGATTTCTAGGACCCCTCTAATACAGCCAGGTGTCATCTTGTCATCTTGGTGCTAGAAAGGTGGTAACAAGTGCATCACTTGGGCTCATTGACCAGCCAACCTAGCCAACTCAGTCAGTTCCAGACCATTGAAAATCCCTATCTCAATCAATCAGTCAATCAGTCAATCAGTCATTCAGTCCAATCAATCAATCAACCAATCAGTAAAGGTCGATCAGCACTTGAGGAATGAATGACACCTGAGGTTGATTTCTGATCTCCCTGTGCTCACATTGATGCCATACACCTGCACGCACACCTGCATCCGCCCTCCTTGCACACCCCAAAATAGGATTCTAAAGCATTCCAAAAAGCAATTTTTAAGCATCCACAAATAAAAACCAGACTGAGACTAGCACTGGCACTCAGCTCTTTGGATTACTGGCTCAGGATCCTTGGGAAAGAACCGTGGATAACAGATGGTGGGGTTGTGAGTAGGGGAGTAGAGCTAAGACCAGGCTGATGGTCTAGGATGAAATGGATCAGAGTATACAGGCCTCTACTTGAGGGGCTATGGGTTGCCTGGCATTCCGATGGGAGTTGTGATGTTACTCCCAAACCCAGACTGGCTGTGCACTGCTATGTCTCCCACAGCAGGTGGAGGAGAGGGAACCTCACAGGAATCACAACGAGCTGGCCCAGTGATGTTCCTAAACAAACCAATGAAAGGGCTCTTCAAATTTCCAGGACTCTGGTAACCACAGAAGATGGTGTTTCATCTCATACCTCCATGAACATCAGCCTGGTCTTAGAAAAAGCCACCAGGGGGCAGCACAACATCTCTGTCCTCTAACCCCTATCCAACATGTTTACTCTGACTCACACATACGGTTTTAATTTACAAAAGCCAACATCAACTCATATCATAGCAGAAGCTTATGCTCATCAGTCAAAAGTTTATAACTATTTTACAGCAATGTCTACTCATTAAAATGTATGAAAAATAGATCTCACATGGTCTGTTTTTAATATCATGGTTAAAATTCCTTAAAATGAAAATTTCCCCTTTCCCCCTAAAGCATGTATATTTAAGATACCTTTTTCTTAATAAAAATGATCAATTATGTTCAAATAATCACTTTTCTGATTTTCTTATGTTTCTCTGAAGAGTCTGTTTCTCATATAATTTATAATGATAAAGAATGTATATTTTAAAATGAACCCATGCCCTTTCCCTTCTACTCTGCCTCAAATCCATTGCTCCAGTTCAGGAAGATGAAGCAGCATCCCACAGCCATCTCTCTTACCCACCTTTGGAGAGTGCTGTGAAGGTGCCAAGGGAAAACATCAATGGATGATCCAGCACCAGCTTCAAGACCAAATAGCCACATCAATGGCCAGCACAGCATATGTCATCGGTGCAGTAGTGCCTCTTTTATCTAGGGGGCAATCATTAGCTGCCTAGTTGGAATAAAAGCCCACTCAATGGGAGGAAACTCATATGGTACTGTAAACATAACCAAATACACATGGCTGGAATGGCCATAGATCTTAGAGAAAACCCCAAGACTGTCATATCACTAGATTCATGTGAATTCTTATTATGTGCAAAATATGTATCCTTATATTTACAGACAAATATCCTAGTCACCATTCATCAAAGAAGCTTATTTTGCATCAGAAAATATTACCACGTACCACAACTGGTCGAACAGGGACATTGTCTATGAACTGCCCAGGCCTAAGTGACACATCCATAATGCAACCTCTACACTTAAGACTCATGGAACATGGAAAAGGGGTAAAGAAGAGGACACTAATGAATCTCTCAGTTCTCATTAATGAAGCTCCTTCATGCAGCAGAGGGCCAGGAACACAAATGGCCAAAGCGTAGAGATCAAGAGTCTGCTGAATGCTGGTCCTTGGACAGGACTCCTTTATTAACTTCACCCACCCAAGACTCAAGGACCAGAGTGGAAGAGGGGGCAGAAAGATTGTAAGAGCCAGGGAGGAGGTGCATGACCAAATGGAAACAGAATCCTACAAGCTTCTGGGAACCTGCTCATGTGAGTCCATGGCAATGGTGTCAGCATACACAAGTCCCATGCAAACTCAGGCATACAAGAGCTCAGCATAGAACTGGGAAAACGAACAGCAAACCCCAATCTTATTTGATGAAGAAGAGCTGATTTTCTTAAAACAAGGGACTTTTGATAGGCTGACTAGACATCAGTGGATGGACTTACACTGGGGAAAGGCTGGGGACACTAACTTGACACAGTGGGCTTTAACAGGGATGACAGAGTATATGGGCTCCAGTGGGGGTGGGGGGATGTGCTATGGGAGGGTGCCAGTAGGGGCCAGGGTATATCCTCCCTC
>NW_008351002.1:508052-518870 GCF_000622305.1 Nannospalax galili
CTCCCTCCCATTGAGAACATGTAATTGTATTCAGAGGAGAGTTCCCTGCTGTGACTCTGGATAACCATGCTAGGTCCTTTGCAGCCAATTCCTTTTCAGTTCAATAGGTGATCCATAAATAGTGCATCAAATCTCAGAATCTAATTTAGCTCTTAATGTTTCATGTTTTATAATATAAGCTGTGTGCAGAAGTGGATAACTTAAATAATATTCAGCAACTTTCATCTTAAAAACTGTTCTAGAATCATCATGGAATCATTCTTAGAAATATTGAATAAGATATTAATAAGTGCCTCCGTCTGCACATAGAAGTTGACTTTATTGCCTAGTTTTAATGCAGGAAGAATAAACTGAAGGCGTTTTTGTTGCATAATTATTGTTTTCTAATTACTCTCTGAGATAATGTGACTGACAACCTAGTTCAATGAGATGAAAAATGTCGTCTGATTGTTGTGTGGGCTTGGTAAGAAGATATGCTTTGGTAACATGAAATTGTTCTTGCTATAGCTTTTTTATTATTTATATGGCTTCTAAGCACAAGTATAAATGCCTGGATTATGTTTTCCCTAATTTCCTAGTCAATTTTTGTTGCTGTGATGAAAACACTCACCAAAATCAATTCTGAGTAAAGGGCTTATTCTATCTTACATCTCCTAACTCTGTTCATCCCTGAGGAAGTCAGACCAGGAACTCATGGAAGGAACCTGGAGTCAGGAACTGAAGCAGAGATCATGGAGGAATGATGCTTACTGACTTGCTATCCTGGCCTGTGCTCAGCCTGTTTTCTTACACAACACAGGACCACCTGACCAGGGGTGGCACCACCCACAGTAGGCTGGACCCATCCATAGCACTCACCAATGAAGAAAATGCCTCATGGAAACAGCCACAGGCCAATTCAATGGAGGGGATTATTCACTTGAGACTCTCTCTTCCCAAGCGTGTCAAGTTGATGAATGAAGCTATCCCACACTCCTAGTTTTACAGGAAAATATAAATGTCTATATATTAAACACATAGAATTTATATAGGATAGAACCTTTACTATTTTAACAACTAAAACTCTGACACATTCAAATAAGTGAACTTTATAAATGCTGTGGGTTCTGACACCATGTGTGTCTGTGCAAGTCTGTGGTTTTAGAATATTTTATTTATTATTTTTATTTATGTGTATGAATGTATTACCTGCATGTAGGTATCTCTCCAGTCCCAAGCCTGTTGTTTTAAACCACATTCATTCCTACCTAAGCATATCTATTAAATACACAAAAGCTGCTTTTGACATTTTCTATTTGGTCAAGCTAATGAAGGTGCACTGGGAATTTTTTAAATATTTTACAAGTTCTCAAAAATAGCTAGGAAATACTTGGTCACATCCCAAAATGTATCATTATTTTTTAAAATGTGCATTAAAGAGGAAACAGCATACCAGAAAATATGTGCCTCGTAGATAATTAAGAAATGCTTTATCTTTAGGCTTAGTCCAATTTCAGTTATTGGTAACTGTGCTCCAGTCGCCATTATCAATTGAGGGAAAGTACATAATAATGGTAATATATGGAAACCAACTTAAACCTTGATATCAAACTATTTCATTGTTTAACGTGGCTTTTAGCAAAGAAACAGCAAAGAAATGACTCCAAGATCATATGGATCTTCCAATCCTGGCATACCCTCATACCAAAAAAAAATGTTCTAGAGAAGATTCAGAAAGGATTCTCAAATTGGATGATGAGATGGGACTGGGGGAAGGCCAACAATCAATGAAACAAGCTTAGAGGTGACCCATGACCCCCTCCTGATTTTCACACTCTATGAGGTACTCTCTCAGACTAAGCATATCCAGCACAGCACACCCAAAGCTTAGGATATTCTAACATAAAAATGAATTTCTGAAGATGACTTTTCCTATCTATAAACACTATGAACATTTTTCACAAATTATAATTCAACCAGAGAACTATTTAGCTTAGTATTATAACACCTGAAAATTAATTCAAATGATTATAAGTGCTTATGTTGAAAACTAAAGTTAGGAAAGGAATGAAATATAACTAACACCGCAAGAAATATTAGGGATTACAATAGAGATTTTTTTCCTAATTTTTTGTCATTAATGAATAATGACAAAATGAATAATGAATAATGAATAATCCTATTGTTTAGATGAACTATTTATTATTGGCTGAAAATCAAATGGTATATTGATAATCTTGAAACACCCAAAACAGCAGGACTTGGTGTTTTAAATGAAGTATAAAAATTAAGACCTCATTAATTTAGATGTTTTTGTCCGTACTAGCCATTTGAACAAGGCACTAATCACCACTGCGGGGTGATAAATCATTGCTACTACCCCTCATTGTACCATGAAACAACAGTGACTTTGGTGGGGTCACTCATAGGTCCCCTTTCAGGTAGGGACCCTTTTCTTTAGAGACCACCTTTCAAGTTATAGATGATCTAATAGGGGTGGAAGTCTCAACTTCTTATGCGGCTAGAAAAAAAGCACTTCATGTTCTTCAGTGTGATGACCAGAATAGCCCTGGTAGTAGGCCGTTAATTAATTATAGCTTCCCCTGTCACCAAGGGAACGGCCAACAACAACAACAGTGGCTTTCAATGCCTTAGTCCCAAATCAGGCCTGATTTTGTTATTGCTATAGTAACTCTCCGCTGGTTTCTCAAAACCAGCTAGAACTTCAGTCTTCACAAAGCCAAAAGGACCAATTTCTGTGCAGCTCTGGAATTCACGGCAAGCACTGGGAAACTTAAGTCTGAGAAGCAAGCTGGAGGGACCAAAGGGAATACACACTGGCATAGAACTTGACTCTGCTCTATACAGCACCTAGCACAGGACCTATCTGCCTTGCAAGAAGGATGCCTAGAGCAGCACAGCTCCAGCTGGATGCCCTCTCCACCCAGGATTCACAGGGTGCAGCTTCTAAGCAGTGAGCCCACCTGGAGAATTCCCCTCCCCTGCTCTCCTTCGCTCTTCATCCAAGAACCTGTCTGATTAATTGCACCCCAGCCTGATGGCTTCTTTATTCAACACCTGTTCAGAGTTAATCAAGCTTCAGACAAATGACATGCCCTAAGACAACCTATTGCAGAATAGCTGCTATTTAGAGAGAAATGATAGACTGGGTGGATCACATGAGATTCCCACTCAAGGCTGAGAGTGAAAGACCTCTGTTAAATCGATAGGACTTGGAGACACAGCAATGGTGAGACAGAAATGCAGAGGACTCTTTGATGTTTAGGAAAAAGAAATTTACCTATACCAGGATTTCTTTTTAAATTCTAATGGCAGACACAACCCTTGTTTATGTGACTGGGAAAGTAACACACTCTTCCATAGTTAAATCAACCAACATGCATTCTAGTTGTTATCACAATTTGTGATATATTTAAGGCATTAACTGAATACACCTGCCAAAATACAAATTCTAAAAAACCAATTCTTGAAATTAGTGTTTTTACAGAAATCCACAGATGTCAAGATGTAGAGAATAAGAGACTGCAGAGTCACATCCCTGGATGAGACTTTTTAAAAATTATTTATTTAATAACCACATGATTAGAAGAAGCATTTCATTACAGCTTTAACATATTCCATAACAATTTCCAGAGCAAAGCTACATCTCTTTCAAAAGTGGCTGTAAATTTTTAGGTTCACAGCTGAATGAATACAGTTATACAATATTGAACTCAGTATAAACCCTACAAGACATAAAACTGAATGAGGTTTAACCTCTATTAAAGATCTCATTTAACTTTAAAATACAGTTTCCTACAGAAAGACTCATTTTTAATGCTACAAGCACTTAGATGTTTGCACATTTGTCTGTAATCTCTATGTGTCTGATTCTTACTAGTTACAGTCGGTTATACTCGAATCCTTGGCATCTGAGCATGGATATAAAGTCATCAGGTAAATTTCAATGGTAATGTTTATCACCTCAACTAATTAACATGGAGTAAATTTTTATGCTTCTTCCTCAAATATAACTCATTTTTTATTTGTTAATTTTTTGTGTGTATATCTTACAAAACATCCCAAATATTCTTATTCATCTTTATACTCACTTCCCAAATGGCACCCTTCCATACCGCCCCCCCCCCCGGAGCCCATATACTGGAGCCCGTATGCTGTCTTCCCTGTTACTGTCCACTGTATTGTCTGATGCCCCTAGCCATTCCTCAGTGCTTGTCTATCTGCTGAACCTAGTCAGCCGATCTGGAGTTCCTTGCTTTAGGAAGATCAGCTGTTCCTCTTAATATTCCTTTAGATAAGATTGGGGTCTGCTGTTCATTTTCCCAGTTCTATGCTGAGTTACTGTCTGGGAGTCTCTTGGGCCACCCTGGCCAACAACTCAAAGGAAGGTATCTCCTTTCTGGCATTGTTTCTTGTTATGTAGCCTTTAGCTATACATATGGACTCTTAAAAATTATATTGACCCCTTTAATCTTTGGTTATACTTTCATTATTGGTGTTTAAGACCATACAGTTGGCCCAGATAAACCAATTTATTTTTACTCTTAAGGCCATTTGAGGATCTGCTCCTCAGAGGTCACATGGGCTTGGGAGGAGCCCTGGCTCCTTTCTTTTACCTGTCTGTCTATGTGAAAATAAGTCAAAGGTCCTACTCGACCATGACTGGCTTTGCTTGGAAGCATGGAGGAAATGTTTCCTCTGTGTTGACCCTCCTCTTTGTAGACTGGACACTGGTTCAAGTCCATGTAGTGGGGCCTCCATGGCCTCCTTGATCAAGAGGACAGGTGACTCACTGCAGTTGCAGGACATTTTTGTCCTTTAAGTCCCTCTGACCAAATTAGTATAGGCCTCAAAGTATGGCTGTTAAACATCCAAGAAGGTTGGTTTCACCAGTCTGGTACTTTTAATTACCATGTGTCAAGTAGATAAAGCTTGTGCAAAGACCGAACGTTCTCAGATAAATCTTGCCTAGACATATAGTATATTCCTTGATCTGGTTGTATGCATAATTTTCCAGTAAGTTGTTGGACTAATATGGTTCCCCTTGGTTTTTATAAAGCTAGCTAGGCATTATTTATCTCTCGCATTGTCTAACACTTCCACCATGACTTCCCCATTTAAGGTGCCCCCATTTTTCCATTTCTTCCTTAATAATACCCATCTCCTACGTTCTTACCTCTCTTGAGCTCCTTCTTTCCCTTTATCCCCTAGTTTCCCTGTATACCCTTCTCTCCCCGCTCCCCTTAAAATAATGCTATTTACGGATATCTCCCTTATTAACCCAGGTCTTGGGAACCATTATGGAAGAGGGATTGCAGAGATTGAAAGAGGCCAGAGATGGTAACAAAAGGAAACAGAGTTTTCCAGACTTCTGGGAATTTGCTCATCTGCGCTTACAGCAACGGTGACAGCATACACAAGACATTGTAAACTCAAACCAGAGGAAACAAAAGCCCAAACTGGGGAAATGGGCAGAAAGCCCCAACTTCAGCTGAGGAACTATTGGCAGCTGATCACTGCTGGGTGAGGGAGAGGTGGTCTTTATGGGAGTGATGCTAGATAGGCTGGCCAGGCTCAAGTGGATGGACCCACACCAAAGGACATCTGGGGACACAAACTTGTCTCGGTAGGCTTTAATATATATGACAATGCATTGTCTGTTAAGGGGGCGATGAGGGAGGTGCAAACAGAGGAGGGGTCAAAATATGATTAGTATGTACTGTATGAAATGCACAAAAATCGATAAAACATATATTGAAATAAAAGGATAGTCTTAGTTCCATAGTTTAAATCAGCAAGAATTTATATTTCCAAATTTCCCAGGCTTTTCTGGATTTTTTTTCCATAGCTGGAATAGGGCGAGTCCTCGGTTACATATTTTGTGTGATAGTAATAGAGACAGTATGAATTAGTAAGGCTATATAAACAAATAAATTGCCTTAACAGAAATTGTATGAGGGCAGAGGAGGAAGAATGTGACTCAAAGATCTTTTGTTGTTTTTTTAGGTTTTTCTTTTTTTTCTTTTCAAGACAGGGTTTCCTTATAACCCCAACTGTACTAGAAGTTACTATATTGACCAAGCTGGCCTGGATCTCACTGAGGTCCCCCTGCCTCTGCCTTCTGGGTACTGGGATTAAAGGTGTGCACCGCTAAGCCAGGCTGACTTAAAGATCTTAATCAAGGAGATGCAAATGTCAGTGCGCCTTTGTGGGGACTGGAGACACACCAAGCTATCTTAGGGCAGCACAGAGGCAAGAGCTATGACAGGCTGCCCTGACCCTCTTTCAACTACAAGACTCATGAACCTGTTTTGTTTTGCTTTTTTTATGAAGAAGTGTTTTCTAGAAACGGTGAACAAAAACAGAACTCATTCCATCACGGAAAAAGAAAAAGGATTTTGTTTAAAGATGGAGATCCAAGAATAGGTATCATTTAATAGACTGGGTTTTTTTATTTTATAGATAGTAATAATAAAGATAATGATAGTAATAAATTATTATAGAGAGTTACAGGACTTGGAAAAGAAAAAAAAACTTAAAAATAAAGTGTATGTAAGTTAACCCTTTCTGCCCCTTACCCCAACCACACACCTGCCACTAGAGACCATGTCCTGAGCAGAATGATTGAGTGGCAGGCCCCAGGAACCCAGGCATGGTTGATGGCATGTCCAGATGAGTGACTTCCACAGGCTGAGCCTACCCAGATTCCAGTTCAGTTCAACAGGCACCAGGAAAGTGGTGACTCTTCTCTTTCTCAGATCTAGCTCTTTTTGGTCCCTGGGCTTACTACCACATCTCCATTACTAGGCTGTCTCTGCTCAAGGACTTCCACTTAGAGTCCCCCACCCCTACATCTCCCTTGCCTTCATTTAGAAAAGGCTACCACTACGAGACTCGCTCGACAAGCAAGCAACATGGCCATCCTCTGTGTCTTCTGCTGCTCATTATAGTATTTAACAAAAACACTTGCTTTTTCCTGGTAGGATTGCTACCAGCTTATCTCAAGTCACCTTCTAGGATGGGTTTCCAAAATGCCTCCTGGGTGCAGTCCCTTTGTTCATTCTGGTTACTGTAGAGTCCTGGCTTCCCAAAGTCCCTGAGGGACCAGTCCAAGACTTGTGCTGCTCAGATCACATGACAACCTGTCCTAATATCTACCTATGGCTTTCTTTACAAAGAGATTAAATGCAGCCACCTTACTAAACGTTATGGAATTCTAGTTTTCTTGTCCCTTCTTCAGTGTTATCTCCAACCCATCAAATCCCTGTCTCCTTCACTGCTTAAGTCCATGTTGGTTTTCTTTTCAGTTTCCAAACATCTGCCTTATACTTCTTCACTTACAGTCTTATCCCTTCCCTTTCTAACACTTAAAATTATTTTCCATTGGGATTGTGAGGCAGAAAATTACCCCCATGAATAAGTATTATTGAACAGCTACGCATAAGATGGCAAGCCCCTGTCTAAACTCGTATCTTATGCCACATTTCTTTTCATTCCTTGAAATGACATCAGATATTTGTTTACTCATTAACGATGTATGTCTGCCACTCACCTATAAGACCCAAGAAAGAAGGAACCTTAGCTATTTTCCACGTGTGTGTTCAGTGCCTAGAACAGTGTTCGGAACAAAGTTCTGACATAGTGACATGAAGAATCTAAGCACACAGGGGCCCCTCAGACCTTCCAGGGGAGCATTTTCTATCTGCAAACAATGTCCAGGAGTGAAAAATAATTTCTATAACCACACAAAGAGTTAATCTTAATTCAGAGGCTACCTAAATAACTAGAACTCCAAAAGCAATTAGAACTCTATTTTGAATTACACAAACTTTATAATTTTATTTAAAAAAACTGAAGAACAAAGCTTGAGAATTATATTCATAATTTACCTTTAGTTTTGCTAGACTATAAGCATTCTTTGAGACTTGTGAAGCAATAGGCCAAATATTACTTGAAGCCATTGAAAACTAGCTTCAAGTATTAATATTTTCACTTTGGTTAATTATATCTAATTGTCATCATCTTGCACTCCTGAATTCATTAGCTAATGTCTAAGAAATATGGGATTCACTAGAATGTGTCACGATTATTGTCCTATGCAGTTGGATTTTGCTCAGAAACTTCTTAGCAAAACAGAGAGCACTAAGGGTCTGAAATGGGATATTTTCAAATAAAAAAGATTTTCAAATTTATGACATCCCACATGCTCATAAATTTGGACTCATGACCTGCTTAGCGCATGCCTGACGTGCACATGGTATACACACAGTGCCTCAATGACAGTGTATGCTGACAAGTAAGAGGTGATCTGATAGTAAATCTCAGGTTTGAATACTTATAACATCCAGCAGAAAGGAAGAGCTTCCTCATTAGCATCTTGGATCTGCATCTGTAGCCCTGTTGTCTTTTCTGTGCTTCACTTAATTTTTTTCTGCTTTGTTTTGGAATAATTTTAGGCTTTCAGAAGAGTTGGTGGAACAGTGTCTTCATCCAACTTCTCCTAATGTTACATCTTACATAATCATAATTTGTCAGAACTAAGAAATAAGCATTAATATAACATTAACTTATGGTATTTCCCCCATACTGCTTATGTTGGGACCCTATACTTTTTGGGGTACCCTTTGTCCTGAGTCTCCTCCCACCTGTGAATTGAATTCAAACTTGTTTTGACTTATGGCTTTCACATATTCTGAGCATGCTCAGTTACTTGGTAAACTGTTACCACTTCTCCAATGGACACTATAAACAATGTCATCTGAGGGCATTCCATCTTTTTTCTTCCCTTTGAACTGTTCTGCCCTCCTGTGTCTCTCATCAGCTTTTGACTGATTACTCAGGTACCCAGAAGCAGCTGTGCTGGGGTGGCAATCTGTGGCCACCAGTGACAGAGATGGTGATCCTAGATTGACAGGTGCTACACATGGCCCTGATCATCTCCTACAGATTTCAACTAGACAATTTAGTGGGTGTGTACATTCTAAATACCCCAGGAACCCATCAAACTGTAAGGATTCTTTTCAGTACCTATGTAGAAGACAGCTGCAACTTCAAAACAGTCCACCAGCCCACTTCAGGAATAAATGCGTAAAATAATCTCATAACCCTTTCTTTTGAAAGTATAGTCATTGCTTTTATAACATACAATTAAGCTAGTGAAAATTTAACCTATTTATAGTAGCTATTTTATAATTTTGGAGTTCACCTCATTTGCAAGCTGAAAATACTTGGTGGTATTCTACTGAGCTGGTTAGAATTCCATGTGCCTATTGAATTTACATAAATATCTGCCACTGTGTACATGATCACTTTGTGTATTTTTGAAATGTAAGGTTACTTTTGATCTTTGTATCCAATTTTCCTAAAACTATCAAAAATATAAGTTTAACATGTGAAAAACCTCCACACATTTCAAGCACAAAATTACGTGTTTCTTTATAGGAAATAACCGGAACATCCCCTTTTCATACTTAGCTGTACTTTGAGAGGCTAAAAATCACATCTGAGAGAGACTTTCACTGTCTTCAGATGGAAGCACATTTTACCGCACAGCACTTGTTGCTTTGTTCTGCAAAAGCAAATGTTATCCATTTTAAATTAAAGAGCTTTCTGAAATTTTCAAGTAGCAGTTCTAAAATTCAGAATATATTTTTTGCTTACCTGAAAGATAAATTGGTTGACTAATTTTTACTGTATTTGCTTTGCACAAGTACAAAGCATCAGCTTTACAATTCAAATTCATTGCTTATCAAACATTGCATGTACCCTGTGAGACAAGGGTTTTGCGTTTCAGAGAGCTTGGGAGTTTAGTATGAATACCATTAAATAATTAGTCCTAAGTTTTGAAGAAAGGAATTACTCTTTGTTTTTGTTATTTTCCCCATAATTTGTCACATTTTTAGCAACTAAAATGGAATCACATTTTTTCTCAAATAGCAGGAAATAAATTATAATCTCATTAAGTGAGGCTAAGCAAAGTATTCTTTTTCTAAACACATCCAGATAATATGAATATTTTGTGAATATTCCATATTGATTTTTCAATTGGCTAAGCACTATGAAAACAGCAAGCTGGCCTAGCCTGGTGTGTAGGGGGGATTACAAACTGTGTGTCCAACTGATACTAAAAGGAAAAATAAACCAAAGATGGTTATAAGAAGCTGTATCTGCTAAGGCATAAGGCAGGTGCAAGGAAAAGCTGATTCCTCCCTCATTGCAACTGTAAGATTGAGAATGAAGCTGTTGGGGTGAATCTCCCCTCTACCGTTCAGCCGCAGGATTTCAAGCAGGCAAATTCTTCCCTGCAAATCTGTCTCTCCATCTGTAGAAAGATGATAACATCCATACCTACCTTATATGGTGGTATAAATTAAATTATGAAACCAAAGTAAAGTACGCAGCTATAGTTCTGGCACAAATTAAGGCCTAATTAAATGCCAACTCTTCTTCCCATCATTGTTTCAAAAGTATCCAAAGCTAGCAGTAAGTGTAGCTTATCTTTTACAAATCCAATTAAAAATATAAGCATTTCTCCTCTCCTTTTCTCTTTCTAAATACAGAATTTCTTGATTTAAAGCTAAAGCACATCTATCATGAAGCAAAGTAGAAGCAATATTTTTAAATTCTTCCAAATTTAATTACACTGAATGCTGCCTAGATAACAGGCTTGAGCTGATGAGATGGCTCAGGAGGTAACGGTCCTTGCTGACAAGATGCAATACCATTAAGCGCCCCAATTCTCCACAAGCTCACCTTGGCGCATGCACACACACACACACACATTCACACACACACACACACACACACACACACACACAA
>NW_008351002.1:519005-530114 GCF_000622305.1 Nannospalax galili
AACACGATTCTGTTCATTCAACAGTGTGCAATTTGTTTATATAAATTCTTCTAATATAGTGTTAAAAGAAGGAGCAAATTCCATATTCCTGCATTCTGGGGCTTAATACAGAAAGTGCTACTTTGTGGAATTTTTTTTGACTTAGTAAGGATATTTAAGAGGAGCAGAAAAGACCTATCTTTTTAAAAATATTTTTATTATTTTTATTTTATGTGTATGAGCGTATTGCCTGAATGTATGTAAATGCACCTGTGTTGTACAATGCCCATGGAGGTCATAAGAAGGCATCTGATTCCCTTGGAACTAGAGTTATAGATGGTTGTTAGCTGCCATGTGGGTGCTTAGAATCAAATTTGGGTTCTCTGCAGGAGCAGCCAGTGCTCTTCAATGCTGAGTGGTCTCTTCAGTCCCCATGACCTGTCTTAATTAAATGTGCTCATAATAATAAAGGTATCATAATTCCTGGACTAGGACCCACCTAGTATTCAGAATGACAAGACCAAAAGGTAGTGTGTTCCAATACAAGACCCAGAGGTAAGGCTACTCTGAATTCTAATAAAAACCAAAAAAATCCAGATTCTTTTTAAGGTTCAGTTTTGAACCACAAAAAAATTTCCATCTTTGAATGACTTAAAGTCATTTATTATCAAACTCTAAGGAATATGAGCTTATTGTAATTTTATATGCTGTCTCTTCAACAGTGCCTTTCTTTACTAAGCTTGAGAAAAAAAATCTCTTCAGATATAAATATCTTCACATAAAATATATTTTCCCAAAAGATACATTAGTGGAACTTATAGATTCCTCACATAATAGTGTACAAAGACAAACCACTTCCTGAATGGAGTTAAATCAGGCTGATATCTTGCTTCCTGCTTACCTACCTTGTTGGTTTTCAGTGGGATGATGTGGAAATTACATTTCTTGTTTGTGTGCAGTTTTGTCTGTGTTATGACTGGCTTTCTTTGTTTACAACTGTTTCCATGACTTGGAATGTCCTTCTGAGGCCTTCTCTTGGGAAGAGTTGTCAAAATCCATAGGTCTAGTTCTTTCTTAATTTTCAGAGAAATGCTGCAGTCTTGATCTTTTTTTTTCTAAATGTGTGACCCATGACAATCACCCAAACTCTGTTTACAGAAATGGCTTAAGGACTTAGAGGCTTTATTATCCCAGTGGGGTCCTAATGACTACATCATAAATATAACCACAAACATCTCATTAGTCACTTCCTAAAGTTTTCTGCAATATTCTATTCAGGAACTCTTGCCTAGTCCTCAAACAATGCTTAGATTTCACCAAGATCCTAGAAGCCCATGGAAAGCAATATAAGGTTGTCAGTTCCAGAGAAAGGAGAACAAAGTGACTGTTTAAGTACCAGAGACCTGCTCAAGAGACAGACTGCAGCCATCTTCTCTTGTAATAGATGGCACCTCAGACCAAAACATGGCACATCTTTGTCGAGAAAAACCACCATTCATCTATCCTCTACCTGCTGAAAGAAAAAAAAAGCCAGAATAACAATGCTTTTAGTATCTGCTTAAATAATAGCTTGAAATGAAAATGATAGGACAGATAGACACATGTCTTGGTAGAGAAAGAGAAAACCTTAGATGTGGTATTGGAATAATTTTAAATGTCTTAACCATTGGGACACATCAATAACAATTAAGTTATTTTCTGGACTGAATGAAATGTGAACTTTTTAAAAACAGAGATATTTCTGAAATCTCTATTATGTGGTGGATGAATTGACTTTCTAGGTCCCTGGTCACAGGTGAGCTGTAACACCTGATGGAATTTCTGTACCAAGTTCACCCCCATCTCTAAAGCACCCAGGCAGCAGCTCAGTCCGATACTTCATAAAGCTGAAGTTGCCCAAATAAGACATGACTTATCTTCACACATTTAATGGGTGACTGCCTGCCCCAGCTGATTGGGGTTTGCTGCTGGCCTGTCTGCTTCTCTCTTATTAAACTGAGAGCAGGCAGCTAGATTAGAAAGAATGTCTAAGGGAGGATTACAGGGACCTGCTCAGTACCTGAAGATGAATGCCTCCACCACACACACACACACACACACACACACACACACACACACAAAGATACCATTCCAAAGATCAATTCTGATCTGAGATTTATGTAACTACAGTGTCACAAAAGGCCAAGTCTTTCCCCAAACTGACAGCAGAATTATAGACTCAGGATATGTGCAAGCCCGTTTACAAGTCTGGAGAACAATAGGTTAGGCAGGTGATTGAATTCTGCACCAAACTGGTCAAAATGTGTACATACTTGCACTTTTAAAAAGGAAAATTATGCTTCCCTTTCATTACAAGAGGGGGTGTCTGTGTCCTTGGCAGCGGCTCCAAGAGCCTTTGCAGCATAGCTAGTCTCGCTTTCTGGTTTCCATTGCTCGCTTCTTCATTCTCCCTCCCTGAAGCTGCCTTCCAAGCACACTGCCTGTGCTCTCCTCAGCACACACCTGGCTGGCTCTGTTCCCAGCGGGTAACACCTGAACCCTCCAGCAGTGCCAGCCTCCCCCACTGTCTTTCTGAAACAAACAGACTGCTAATCTTTGGTCTTCTTATTAAAGGATCAGAGGCATAATGTAATGCTTCCAAGAATGTCTCTTATAGTACTTAATCATTTATAATGCAGATCATTTGAAATATACTCAAAATAGATTTTTTGCAACTCTGATCTCATGCAAGAGAAAAGTCATCATGTATATTTTATTACCCAGAATACTTTATGTCCATTAACCAGGGCACTGTATTAGACTATGAAAGCTTACATGTCTCTAGTTTTTAAAAGCTGTGTGCCAAAAGCTGTGTTCTCACCTCTTTTGAAAACTGTGAGGGTGAAGTAGGCTAGAGAGCCATGCTCATGCATAAATCTCTGTTATTTCCTATCCATATACTTGTCCTAACACCGGATCCTTTTTAAAAGACTCTGAATTCGGAAGAACGGCTTTAAGAATCAAAGACAGAAAGCATTTCATATAAGCATGCCCAGGTAGCATACAAAACAATCAGATAGAGTTTAACCCAGGGCTTTACAAACCACAAGAAATGGGCCTTTCCCTGATAGAGGTATCAGTTTTTCAGGTAACAGATTTTTAGTCAGCTTATTCCACTCAGAAAAAGTAAATTCTATTTTAAAAATGGAGCTTGAATCTCCACAGCTTCTTCATAAAACATAGACATTTGGTGAAGAAAGAAAGAAGCCTGAGACCAAACCCTATCAATGGATTGTAATTCCAGATACAACTGGGCTTTACCCTACCAAAACCAGGACAGTATGATCTTTCTGGTCAACAAGAAAAACATCTCTAGACAAAGCAGCCACACTTCCAGGGAGTTGTACGAAGCCAAGAAAACAGCAACATTTCTAAACTGTCTCTCTGTACATCTGAAAACGCCAAAGTCAAGATAGATCTGCACCCAAAAGAAAATAATAATCAAAAAATGATGATAATAATAGAGGGTCCTTCAGAGAACAGGAGATATTGATGGATGGATAACTGCATTCAACATTTTTCAACAACTTTATTGAACATCAAACCTGTGCTGAGACCATGGTTATCTCTGTGAGTTAAATGTGGAAGAAGGGTCTAGAATGTATACATAACTACCTCCCTGAGCAAATCGCGTATTTAGTAACATCATCCGGAAACATTATTTTTCCTTCTCATCTGTGTTCTTTCATGTCTCCCCTGTGTGAGTGGTTCCTTCTCTCCTTTGGGGATGGTATTCAGGATGGGTTCCAGAAAGTCGACCTGTCTTCTCGGGTGACACAGAGTGCTCCAAGCACCTTGTCACTTTGAATCACAGTCTCTGTTCATGAATTAAACTGTTCATGCCAGTGGAACAGGAACAGTGCACAGAGCATGAGGAAGCAAGGCTGTCCCCCAGTCTCCCAGCCTTGACTGCACTTTTCTTAGCCCTGCCTGGTTCCCTGTCTTGCTAGCACTGAGCTCACCAGAGCACATGGGCTGGAAGTAGACCTGCCTTTCCTTTCTTTTCAACCCTTCTCTTCCTGCCTCTGAAAATTCACTGCTTTGAGTCCTCTTACCCTGGCCAGTACATCAGTGGCACAGTGGGAGGAAGAGCATCCTTGCTCAGTCAGTCATCTGCATCTTCCCCCAGCTTCTTCACAAGAAATATGTGTCCTCTCAGCTGTACTGTTTCCCAGCACCACAGACATGAGCACACACACACACCCACGCTTGCACACACTGAGACAGAGTACATTAAAGATCCTTTCTTTAAGCACATTACACCACCGTGTCCAGATTTCCCTTTCCAGTTCTATGTGTATGATACACACCCTCAGTTTAGAGAGTGGCATCTACTCTCTTGGGCCCTTGGGAGGAACATGATGTATGAGTCTCCCTTTAATGTCCGATTATATTGAGGTATAAGAAGGGTGTATCAGGAGTTGGAAGTGAGAGGACAATGGCTCTAGGGGGAGTAAAGACTATATTGAAGAGCCTGACAGGTAATGGCTTATTTTAGGGACATGTTTATGACAATATAGCAAAGTCTGAAAGAAGGGAGCGAAATAAGAGAAGGGAGAAATTGTTTTATCTATCCAAATTAAATAACCTGCAGTGCTATGGATCTTAGAGTTTTCCCAAAGGCCCATGTGCTGAAAACTTGTTCTCCAAGGAAGCACTAATGGGAAGAGGGGGAACCTGTGGGAGGTGGGACCTAATGGGAGGGATTTAGGTCAGGGGAGTTATGCTCTTGAAAGGGAGACCTGGCTCCTGGTCTCCTTCTCTCTTTTGCTTCCTGGACATGAGGTGACATGTATTCTGACCATCGTGTCCTGCCTCAATACACTTCCAGGGCAACAGGGCTAACCAATCATAGATGGGAGAGCATCAAAAAATATGAGCTAAAATACGACTTTGTTCTTTATAGGAGGTTACTTCAGGCATTCTGTTATCATGCATAGAGCTGATTAATTCACTGTACTAGCTCCTCTTCTGTTGTGATAAAACACTCAGACAAAAAGCAACTTAGAAGAGGAGAGGGTTTATTTGACTTACATGTCACAGTCCATCATCAAGGAAAGTTAGGGCAGGAAGTCTAGCAGGAAATAGAAACGCTCATGCTTAACTAGCTTCCTTATATAACATAGGGCCACTCGCCCAGGGAATAGTGCTGTTCACAGTGGACTAGGCTTGCCTACATCAATTAACAATTAAGACAGTCCCTCCAAGGCATGCCCACAGACCAACCTGATACAGACAGTTGCTCAGTTGAGACTTTTTTTTCGGGTGATTTCTAGGCTGTGTCAAGTGGACAGTTAATGGTTCCTAGGACACTTACAGCCCATTAAGGATTAAGTTTTATTCTAACACTTTCGATATCATGAAATCGTATATGAGAACCAAGACAATTCCTTTACTTTTGTTTACCTCTTATTCAGCTTTCATAAATCATAACATTATCTTCAAAATGAGTATTATTTTTAAGAGAGGGGAAGGAACATGTGGGGTAGAGGCAAGAAGAGGAGGCTGATGTTCCATTTTTCTAGGTCATCTGACTTACTCATTTTGGTTCATGAGAATTCAGTCTTATAAATATTTTCAAATTTGTTGATAATTTATTGGAAGCAGTGATGAAATACATGATTTTGATATGATACTACAACAATCTGCTTTCTCTGTTACCTGAAACAATGTATCCAGTCTTTCTGGGAGTGTTTTTCTCCTGAGTAAGGTATTTTGACTCTTTAATTGCTGCTACAGATCTAGGGGCTTTGGCTTCTTCCCCCAGTGTGACAAAAACACAGGAGATCAAAATGAAATCATCCAACTGAACATAGGAAAGAGGGATTATGTGAATCGCAGGTGGGAGAGACCAAATATTACTAAGGATTAAATTAGCCAAAATCCACAATGGGATTCAGATGAGTGACTTAGACTTTTTGTTCTTAAGTAAAAACCTCATTTTTACATAAAACCATGTGCATTTTGAATAAGGTAATTGAACTTTTTTTAAAAAGAGTTTACAAAATTCTTCTCTTTCTAGTTTTTTAAAATATTTGTGTGTGTGTGTGTGTGTGTGTGTGTGTGTGTGTGTGTGTACATGAGGGGGTGTGCCACAGTGACCAGTGTGTGTGTGTGTGTGTGTGTATGTTAGCTTGTGTGTCTATGTGTAAATGTACCCATGGAGGCCAGAAGGGGGCATCCCTTGGAACTGGAGTTACAGGTGTTTGTGTGTTGCCTGATATGGGTATTAAGATCCAAACTCCAGTTCTCTGAGAGCACTAAGCACTTTTAGCCACTGAGCCATCTCTTCAGTCCTCTTGTGTTTTGAGTATCATAAATAATGGAGAAATGGGGGCTGGAGAGGGGGCTCAGTGGTTAGGAACACTGACCACTTTTGCAAAGGGTGTGGGTTTGATTCCTAGCACTCATATGGCAGCTAACAACTATCTGCAACTCCAGTTCTAGGAGCTCCAACGCCCTCTTCTGACTTCCATGGGCATTGCACAATGTGAATGCACTTACATGCTTGCAGGCATTACAATCAGACAAATTAAATAAAAAAAATAAAATATTGTTAAAAAATGATGGTGGAATGAAGATGAAGTACAAAATTTGTGTCAAAACCAATCAAAAGTAAATCACTGCAAATTAAATGCAGAGAAAGTCATTTGAACCATGTGCTCAAATACATCACAGTCCTACATGGAGGGTGTCTGTGTTAGGGTAACACAAGCACTGTGTTAACACCAGGGATTCTGTGGAGCTGTATTAAGTGCTTTGATAGGTTGGGTCTCCCTTTACCTTAATAACAATCTAGGAAGTTTACTGTTTTAGGAGATGCACATGAAAAGGGTATTAATTAAAAACTGTAATCTCCATTTTACTAGAAATCACTAGTCCAGTAACTTATTAGAGTAATATTTGAAAATATTTCTGCATCTTTCAAACTCACTCTCCAATGAATAGGTAATGAATTTGAAAAAAAATTCTTAATAGCTTAAAAGGATTGAAGATAATTTATTATTTTTTATGGCTAACTTTCCCTTATAAAGGTGTAGATGATTTTTAGTGTGCTGTGTAATGTCCATGGAGGCATTGGATTCCCTAGAACTGGAGTTATGGATGGTTGTTAGCTGTCATGTGGGTGCTGGGAACTGAACCATACCAGGTCCTCTGCAAGAGCAGCCAGTGCTCTTAACCCCTACGCCTTCTCTCCATCCTGTCAAGTTGTGACTCTTTTAAGAGTGCAGGGTATTACTAAGCCAGTTAAGACAAGGATGTACACTGAGGCTTCCCAAACCCTACATGTAGACAGTATGTCTGATACCAGAGTGAGAGCTGCTGCATCATCTAATTTCATTAGGAAAACAGTTCATTAAAACCTAATTTTGAAAGAAAATTATATACCTCCAGAGTTGTATTGCTAACATTCTTGGATCTTCAGGGGAAATTTCTTTGTAGCAGACTTTTTGTTCTCATGAAAACGGCTATGATAACATAAGTTTTTGTAAGAGACAATCTGAGGAGATAATTATGGATTGTAGGGCAGCCAAGAGATGTCTGGGTCATTCTGGGTGGGCAGTGACAGTCAGCTGATGTCTGGAGGAAGGACAAGAATAACCACAGACATTTTACTTAGGGCAAGCACAGTGGCAAGGTGCAAGTGGAGCCCTTGGAGGAGCATGTCCAATAATATTCCGTTTCACTAAATCAGACAATATATTTCCACTTCCTATTATGCTAAAAAAGATACAAAAAATTTAACATATGGTTCTCTCTACTCAAAAATGAAAAAAGATTTGAGAGACATATTAAATGAAAATGGTAATTCTTAAGGAAGTCTTTTATTTTTATTATATAATATGTATGTGTGTTTCTCCGGCATGCATGTAAATATACTTTGTGTGTGTAGTACCCACAGAGACCAGAAGAGGGCGTTGGATCCCCTGGAATGGCAATAATGGACAGTTGTTAGCCACCATGTGGGTTCTGGGAACTGAACCTAGGTCCTCTGCAAAAGTAGCCATTGCTCTTAACTGTGAGGCCATCTCTCAAGCCTCCTCAAAGAAGTCTGTTAAGTGATAAGAAAAAGAAATGTATATAATAATTGTCAGTTACATTTCTGTCCATCGCTGCAGCCAGTTGAGAATTGATTTTTTTTAGACCTGAGATAATCTTACAGATGATGAAGAATGAAATGAGTTCATTCTTTAAGGGCTCACTTCTATGCTGTTGATTAGACTATTTTCTGCTTGGGTATCAGACCTGGGGACCTCTAGAGGTCAAGGTCTTCCTTACACCAAGCGAGTTATAGCGTCACTAAAGTCTTACTCAAAGGGAGCAAATAATAAGCTGAAAATAGCTGTGGGCATTATGGAGAAATATCAGCAGCACATACCTCCTGACTGTGACCTGGAACACTCCAAGGCTGAGCCTTTGAGATTTGCCACCCATGAGCTGTGGTTATGTTTCTGTGAGTAAAAGGACTTCTGATGAAGACAATGTAGTAGGAAATTATCAGTGTTAATTGACTGGTTTCAATCAGACTATATGTATGTACACATATGTGTCTTAAATATTCATATAAATATATGACAGTGCACAAGGTCATGAACAAAGACATCAGTGTCACCCTGGGGCATATTTGAAGATGGAGTTCTGTTAGTAGGAAGTCTATTCCTGGGACTCTGAGTCCAAGGTTCTAGCTGTGATTGTCTTCTATGCCCTGAACCTCAGGTGGCTGACTCTAAGCCAGCCATTCAAATAGGGAGGCTTCAGCTGGGACCATCCCTGATCTGTGCTCTACAGTCTATCCACAAGCATCCACTTCTCTTGAGATTTCTTTGCAATTCCTGCAGCTTACTTACTTCTTCCTGATCACTACATTTCCCTTTGTTTTTCAGGACCTGAGAAATGATGAGAGGGAAAACATTATTTAGTACATTTTTATTAATCTAGGTCTGTTCTGTGTGTTCCTGGTGTTAAAGTAAACCCATGTGCTATAGAATGTGAAGGGAGCAGCCAGTGGAAAATTGAGGTGTTTTTTGTTTGTTTGTTTAAGACCTGAGATAACCTTACAGATCATTCTGAATGAACTAAGTCCAATGGCTAAGTGGTCACTTCTGTACTGTCATTGAATGGATATTCTTCTTGGTCATCAGATCTTGGGGCCTCTAGAGGTCAAGGTCATTCCAAGACAAAGGGAAGAACTTTGAAAGTTTGCAAATTCATGCACTGACATGGCTTTTCTAACTCAGAGGAGCATGCCCATGAATCCCCTATGATGTAATGCAACGAAAGTGACTCTCAGGTATGGCTTTACCCTTGGAGGTAAGCCTACATTCGTTATGTCCAGCATGCTTCCTGGTCTGCCTGAGTTTCTGTCCATATTCTAATAATACATTAATGTGTGTCTTCCTACATTTTGACTTTGAAGCTTCTAGGGGAGTTCACCTCTTTAAACCATATTTGTTACATAGAACAACTTGTTCCTAGCCTCAATTTATGACTAAATCCTAAGCTATGGCATTAGCCAAATTATCCAGTGGTCATAAATGCTTGGTGTTTAATATTAATATGCCTTCCTATTTATAGGAAATTCTAACATCCTCAAAATAACTGAAGGATTGACATATGTGGCTTTTGAGATAAGTGATGGCCGTTTTGAAAAGCTAAAATATAAGTGGTTAACATGCTGTTATCTAATTGAGCCTGTTGCAGATGAACTTGATTGATTCTTTTGCGTTTTCCTTCCACCAGCTTGACAGTGCTCCAGAACCAGACTAAAAATGGCCAGTTCTTATTTCACTGTTGTTGTTCTTTTTAAAATATGATTGTGAGCGCTTTCTCTCAGGTTCATAGTGAAGGGCACAGTCATCACCTCGAAGAACACCTTTTAGGGGAGAAAGTTTGGAATGCAGCTCTTGCAACAACGTCATCTTCTCTGTGTACTCGTATGATTAGATCTTCCAACTGATTACCACAAAAGCTAACCTCATCAGAGTTCATAATTATCCTTATTATCTAGAGTATTGTCATAAGGGATATTTTTCCCACTTAATCCAGTGGGACATGAAATTGTATAAGTGGGCATTTAGGATCAGTTCCCCACAAATAAACATTGAAAATATCTCAAACAACATAGAATAAAAAGTCATTATGAAATATAGTCCTCAAGAGTATGAATGTCCCTTCATAGATGTTTCTAGAAGCTGAATGAACATTAAAATGTGTGTCTTCACTGTTAACCCTTGCGTGAGATCTTGATAGAATGGAAATTCAATACTCATTGTTGATTCCAGTGCAACCTCTGTCCACATGTCATTGCTGATAATGCAAGTGTCATTATTCAATAGCAAACAACTGATAATCAGGACACAGATCATCATTCTGCATCCAGCACACAAGAAAATGGTATTGTGATATGAATAAAATAATTAATTAAAAACTAGTAAAACATAGTCAAAACATTCATCCAACTGTAGGAAATGAGAGAAATAAAATCATCCTCAAACATCTTAGCCATTAGAAAACAGCTTTCTTTACTAATGACTCCAAGTTTTCTGTGTGTGAAGAAGAAGGATTCCAGGTGGCTCTATAGTTAAAACAGAAAGTTCAACAGGATGGTAAAACATGGTCTCTCCTGCCTGGTGTCAGCCCCCATTGGTGGCATCCTCATAGGTTGCAGCAAATACAGCTCTGTCATCTCAGTGACTGTGACTAGACACTGGAAACCAGGATATAAATTCCCAAAATAGCTCCCTAACATTTACTTACTGGGAAGCAAATGATGATGATAGACTGTATGTAAAATATATAACCTAAGGAGCTAACGGTTGTGTGGCATTCTAGGAAGAACTGTAAACTTTTTATAACTGTTCTGTTATAAAAAACAAAACAAAACATGTGTTTCTGTGTCTCTTACACAATTAAGAAATCACTTTTACATAAACAATAGGACACTCAAACTATAGTGAGATGTTCAACACTCATAATTCACCAACTGTACTATAATATTCTGAAATAAGTCAATCAAAACAAGAAGCCACAGAAGCACATATCGCACACACACATACACACACACACACACACACACACACACACACACAC
>NW_008351002.1:530287-550469 GCF_000622305.1 Nannospalax galili
ATACTTTCTCCTGCTAGCTCAGTTCTAGTTCTCCTTAAGCCTCCATGGATCTGGTCAGGTAACCACGGTGACTATACTCATCCAGAGCCTTTCACTTGCCAAGTCTTTATTGATCTAAATTCTTTGGTTTCTCTTTCCCTAGAGGGTCCAAATCTTCACATCTCACTAATACCCTCAGTTTAAAGTAACAAGAAAGCTCCTGAGATGTGTTGTTAAGAGGGGAGATAAGTATAGAATGCCTTAATTCTTATCACTGATTTCTGGGAGCCATAGTGGACAGAGCCATCTGCAACTGTGGGAAAACATACTTTTTGCTTCCCTTGAGTGGTTTCTGCCAGGTATTTGATCCCAGTGTTGACAAAAGTCACTAATATTTAAAACATGTCAGGTTGTGAAAATGTGTAAGCTTTTGAAGCACTAATATCCCAAGTATACTTAGTAGAATTGAACTTGTTTTTTTTATAAGAAATATATAAGACCTAAAATTTTTATATTGTTCGAAATAGAGTGAAGCATTGTTTATTTATTTATCTAGCCTTTCATGGTGCTTGGAGTGAACCAGAGTCTTGCTCATACCAGGCAAGTGCTCTACAATTGAGCTACAACCCCAGTCCAAGTGGAGCTTTTTCAAATTAGCTCAAAAATAGTTCTCTAAAACATCTCAGCCTGAGATGAACTTTATACATTTTAGTGTGTTCAGACTGAAAGCAAAGCCTACAAAAAAGGGCAAAACAGAATAATAGCTTTATAAATGTATTAAAATAATAGAAAAGATTGTATTGAAAAAGTATTGAAGTAATCTTTTAATCATTATCCATGCTGTAATTCTGATATCTTAATATTAAGTGCTTAAATGTCTCACTCATGGGAAGAATCTGTTGTTGGAACTATTTTTAATTTGGTAACTTTATATCTATACCAGAATGACATGATATTCTGAGTGCCTACAGTTTTGAAGCATCTCAAATTAGCAAAATAGTCAAAAAGAATGAAAATTGAAATTTGCTAAGTTTTCCCACACAAATATTTCAGGCCAGGATAATATGAATTGAATAACATAAAAGCATGGCAATCTGCGTGCTCCAACATTTAATATTTATGTATAAACAGCTATTTAGAGAATAACATCAAATTAGCTAAATTTGTTTTGCGTTTTCTAGATACCTCAGCACATGTAAAGACCCAACTCTTCCTTTAATTCAGCATCTGATGATTAGAGTCAATTGAACGTGACAGTATTTTCAAATTTTTGAATATTTCGTTTTATAAAACAAGAAAACATAAAATGAAGCTTTGATGAAGATTGCAAGCAATTATAATTTTAAAAACTTGAAAACCTTCTTCAGCAAAACAAGACAGGCTTAACAGTTCAGAAAGATACGGGCAATATTCCAGTTAAAGTGTGTGAAGACACAATACATAGTTTGTTTTACTCCTCAGTGTCAAATTATTCATAAATAACTTATTTGGGGGCAATTTTCTTTATATGTGTGTGACTTGTTAATATTTTATTGTTTATTGTGTTATTTTAAAAATATTTATTCTTTTATTTTATGTGTATGAGTGTATTACCTGCATGTGTCTAAGTGCACCCATATTGTGCAATGCCTTTGGAGCTCAGAAGAGGACAACTAATTTCCTAAAACTGGAGTTATAGATGGTTGTTAGCAACATGTGGGTGCTAGGACCAGTATTTGGGTCCTCTGCAAGAGTAGGCAATGCTCTTAACCTCTGAGCGATCTCTCCAACCTGAATTTGCTAATTTTTAAGATTGGAAGTAATATTAAAATTTATTTTTGTTCATAACCTTTTAAAGTCCATTGATATAATAAAACAACATTTGCTCAATACAGACATTTTTTAAAGTGACATATTTTAACAACCTTTCCCATTCTAAGCATTGTGTCCAGCTGAGAGAAAGATTATACCATTGATTAAATTTTAGCAGTCACCTATAATTTTCAGAAAATGTTTCATTTTCCTTCTGAATTGTCCTTAGAACTCTGTGAAGATTAATGTAGACAAATTGAAATTTGCCTTAACATTGAACAACTTTATTTTCTAATCTTAAGAAATGCCATTCTTTAGATTTAGTACAACTATTACAATCACTAATTCACAGCAACTGTAGTTACCTGCCCTGGGCCCATGTAAGACCAGCCTTGGAAGTGATGTCTAGGAAGTGTAGGATCAGGGGCTCACAGGGCCCTTTAGCTCTGAACTATGGCCTATTGATAGACTATGGTAGAGGTGAAGAAGTAAAAACTCTATCTAGTTGTTTACTCATGGCTGAGCTCAGCAGGATTCAACAGATAATTCCAAACCCATGGTAACACAGACAGTCCTGGCTAATCTCAGTGGATTTCAGAACAAAACAGAACAGAAGTGGGGTCACAAGGGTGATAGGGAGGTGGGAGGTAAGAGCGATCAGGATGTATTGTGTACATGTGTGAAATTGTCTAAAACCAAATTGAATTAATAATAAACTCCTATAGTCTTTTGTCACTGTACTCAAAAATAATTCACTGGGTCAGTTAAGAAAGAATTCCACATAAATATTTGATTTGTTTGGATATCTGATTAGTTCAACCCCACTGAGAACAGAATTCCCCACAAGCCGAATTGTGATTATGTGGCTGCTCTGATATGGGCAACCTATCAGTCTTCTACAGTAAGAAAAATGAGGTCAACCTGAGATGGGAAACTATTGTGATTTTCTTTCCTACCAGTAACAACGTTGCCTCTTTTAAAGTCTAATTTACAACATCTTAATCACAACAAACACTGGAACTACATTAAAGCAAATTATTGCTTTGTTAGAGTTTGTATGACAGGCTGTTCTCCAGAAATGCTTATTTCTATGTCAAAAAAGAAAATGTTTTGCATCTCTAAGATAAACAGGCCATTTGTGGATGATCCTCCACAAGTGAATGAAAGTTTGCCACCTTAAACCACATGGAATTACATCCTTTGCAAGAGTGCTTGTCAATCAGCTCTGACACGACATGACTTCCTACCTCTGAGTGCATCAGGCATCTTGGATGGCAACAGAGTCATGAGCAAACTCATATCTAACAGCTTGGAGTTAAGTCTTTTCTACATGAATGCTTTAATTTTAATTGTTTTCTGATCATTTAGTAGTTCTCTAAGTTTGCGTGCTTATCATAAAAAAGCCCTTTCTTCTTCAAATCTGTTGAAAGCAGACTCTAAGATTGCCAGAAGTGAGCAGCCTGCTTTTTTGGACATGGCTATGGATCAGGGACTTCCTGTGACACATGATAGAGAACTAGTCCAGTGAGCCACAAGAACCTGAATTCTGACAACAGCCACTGAGATTGGGAATGGATCCTTACACATCAAGCCTTGGGTGGTGGAGTCAGCCTGGCTGAATTCCTGGAAGGCTGCTTGGAGAGACCTAGGATGTGAATCTGCCTAGGCTGGCCTGGTCTACAGACAGTGGGAAATGATTAGTAGACAGCATTACAAGTCACTGAGTTCCTGATGATACATCATGCAGTCACAGAGTACTCATCGAAGGCCCCTGTGTTCTCAGCTCTCTTTGAGTCTTCTAAGTTGTTGGATGGTGTCAGCACACGCCTGGAGGTGCCTCTATTTGTCAACAGTTTCCTCGAGAGACTCACAGAAGAACACAGCCTTGAAGGTGGATGGGAAGCTGTGTGCTTCTCTTGGACTCAGTTTCCTAACCCATAAATGGGGTCACATTATCTCTGTGAAAATAAATAAGCATGCTTCTACTTTCCAGGTTCTTGAATTACCACTTTTGAAGTTCTAAAGAAAACATGATAATTCGTGGGTTTTAGAATTTTCCCTCAGTTCTACCCTTCTGCCGTGCACCCCACAACCTCTTTACCACCGCCCGTCACAATAGTGTGTCAGGCCCAAGGCAGAGCTGTGTAGACCACCTGACAGTTACCTAGCAGGCCTTGCCCAGTGTTCTCCCCAGCAGGACATCTGGTCTGGTTGTCTTCTGGACTGATGACTTGCCCTTGGTCCCAGTCCCAGGACCTTGGCATACAGAGCCTGGTACCAGATTTCATCCCCTACCGCTGCTTTGTCTTGCTCTGACTGTTCTTCGTGGTTCCATCGTTAGGATCACTGAAAGGGCTGATGTTGGAAGCATTCAATGTGAAACTTCTAATTCTTGTACTTAAAATTGTCTTAAGCCATTGTGGTATTACTTGGTGTCCAGCTCTTCCAAGGGGCATGTGCACCTCCTCTAACACAGACACTTAGCTGATGGGAATCCCATGATTACAGCACTGCTCAGCACATGTGATCTGAGATTAAAGTAGCCTGAGGGGATGAGATTCCTAGACGACTTCATTCCTCTGTTTGCTCTTGTTTAAAATACATAACTCAATATTTTAAATATGCTCAGAAGATGAAAAAGAATGCATTTTTCACAGCTGACACAACATGTTTAATGCAAGGCTTAAGCTGGTTGCTAAATCAATCCTATCAAGCACTGGGACGAGGTAGTCGATTGTTTTAATGAATGCTAAGCACTGACGACAGGATCTTCCAGAAGAAAACCCAGTATCTTCTTTCTCCCCCAAGATCAAAACCAAAAAGACTCAACTTTTTTTATGGAAATATTATTTTTATGACTGAAAGTTATATACTTTTTTTCTTTGACATCTGAACAGAAGCCTTTTCTTCATATAATCATATTCTCATATCATGGAAAAAGTTGTCCTAAGAATGCTTTCATTCACAGAACAGAAAAAAAGGAGTCACATTATGTCTTGGCCTTGTTGACAATGTCATATGAGAAAAAGTCTGAAGATTCACTAGTGGTTTTTTATTTTCTTTTTTTTCCATTTTTTCCCCTTTTCTTTCTATCTTATTATTCGTAGTTTTTTGAGACATGCAGCCCAGGTTGGACTTGAACTTCTGATCATCTTGCCATTAATTTATGAGTACTGGGATTACAGGCATGTGCCATCACATCCAGCACAGGCTCACTGATGTTAAGAGTGGATTTCCATGCATCAGAGTACAATCAATAAAATGTAAACAGCCAAAGTTTATCTACAAGGTACAGGCAAGACTTTCTATAACACACAGTCAGGAAGGTAAGATATTGTCAGAAGAAAGGTGACCTTAAAACATGGCTTCACTTGAGTCTACCTTTTGATGAGCTACAGAAATAAAATAAGATCCCTCATTCCAGGGCAGTTTTCCATCTTAATTAAAACTGATTTTTAAAAATCAGATGTATCTGGGCTGAAGGGCTAACTCAACAGTTAAGAGCACTGTTGCTCTTGTAGAGGACCTAGGTTCAATTCCCAGCACCCACGTGGTGGCTAACAGTCATCTGTAACTCCAGTTCCAGGGGATCTGACACCCATTTCTGACCTCCTTACACACTGCACGACACAGGTACACTTACATACATGCAGGCAATACACTCATACACATAAAATAACAAATTTAATATAAAAGAAAACAAAAAATTCTATGAGTTTCAATCTGTTACTGTGGAAACTGCAACTTGAAGAATCAGCTGCTTCCTTGTTCTTACAGAAACCGCTTTGGGAGGGGGTGAATTTTAAAGTTAAGGATCATAATCACTCTGGCTCTCAGTGGTGCTGTGATAAAGCCCGAAAAGATGAGGGTTTCAAACATGAGGAAATGTGGTTTCTTGTTGAAAAGAAAAAAATAAACACATAATAAAGAATGTACTGTTCACGCAATGCTCTGAAAATACTTTTTCGTGTTAAAATCAGCCCACAGAAAGCAAATTCAAATACTGAAAATGAAGTCCTTCCCTGAGAAATGAAAAAAAAAATATGTAATGTGAGCTCAGGAAAAGGTTAGGGAACATGTTCTGATACTCAATAATAAACAGATGTCAGCCATGGTGATAGAAAATTAACAAGTATTTCATGAATATCCAACCCCATCCATCATTAGGCACTGGTTTATTTGTTTTTACTGAATTTTTGTATATTTTATAAAGAATATCTCAAAGAATCTTAATCATCTTTATACTCCCATACCCACCAGCATGCTCCCACAGCCCCCCACTCTAGAACCCAAATGCTCTGAACTGTTTTAATCATTTACTATTGTTTTTTGATAGTTTTATATATATATATATAGGGTGAATTTTAGTCATTTTTCAGCTTCCATTACCTCTCACTTCCTTCTCTGACTGAAATTCTCCTTCCCAACAAGCCCCCCTCTGACTTTCTTGTCTTTGTGTGAATGTGTGCATGATGTAAGTGTGTCTGTCTGTCCCACTGAGTTTAATTGCTTATAGGAATTTTAAGCTTACTGCAAAATGAGCCCTAAGAGTTCTCCTGTTAAATATTCTTAGAACAGTGTTCAGACTTTCCTCATGTCTTCCCTTGGTGGGCTGAATAGGCTAGGAATGTGAATGTTAAGGAGCTGTCGTCTTTCATTAGATGTAAAAGTATTGTAACTTTGTTGCAGCAACAACATATGAGCGCATTGCCACTGCTTGGTGATCATACCCTCAAACTTCATATGCTTTTTAATGCTTAACTACATAAACTTAGGAAATAAAGCCCCTTGTATAGGTAGGGTAGCTTTTCATGTAGATAAGGATATGGTCTATATATTTTGTGCTATGATCCTTCCAAAACTGAACAGCATATGAAATTACATTTTTATACAAACCAATATTTATTAGTCATTTGTCTCTTCTTTTTTTTACAGAAAAATTCATTTTTAATGCAATTGACATTAAGACGTTTCACATGCATTTCTAATCTCTATATATCTGATTATTACTAGTCACAGTTGGTTATTTTCTGAGCCCCTTGGCATCTGAGCATGGATATAAAGTCGTCAGGTAGATTTCAATGGTAATGTTTTTCACATCTACTAATTATTAAGGAGCCAATTTTTATGCTTTGAAGAATTATTATTTTTTAATCATTTTTAAACTTGTAATAACTACATGATTAGAAGCATTTCACTACAGCTTTAACATATTCAGTAACACACTCCAGAGCAAGAGTACATCTCTTTCACAAGTGGCTGCAAGTTTCTAGGTTCACAGTTGAATTAATACAGTTATACAATATTGAACTCAGTACAAGCCCTGTAAGACATAAAATTGAATGAGTTTTTAACCTTTAAAAAAGATCTCCATTTCATTTTAGAATATATTGTTCCTTGCAAAAAGACTCATCGTTTTTGCCACTAACACTGAGATGCTGGCGCATGCGTCTCTAGTCTGTATGTATCTGATTATTACTAGTCATAATCGGTTTCAGTTGGATCCTTGGCTATTGTGGATGTCTATAAAGTCATCATGCAGATTTCAGTGTTAATGTTTATCACCTCTACTAACTAACATGATGTAAATTTCCATGCTTCCTCCTCAAATATAATACATTTTTAAAAATTTGTTGATTTTGTGTGTGTGGGGGTGTGTATCACACAGAACATCACAAACCACCTTATTCAGCTATACACCCACTCAACTCTCTTATGTTAATATATGTTATATAACATATAAATAATATGTTATATTTTTATCTTATTTATATATATAATACATTCAGTCTTGCAATCTTATTGACAGATTGTCTAAACGTAGCATAGGTGCTGTCCTCCCATAGAGCACTCCTTGGTTGTAGTGATATATGGATGAAGCATATTAAGCAAATCTGGTGCCTGGTAGATAAATGAGTCCACAAAATAAAGAAATGAATTTATAAGGCTTTACGTCCAGACTAGAAACAGCTTCTTAAAATTGAAGTGAAAATACAAATTAAAAGTTTTATCTTCTATTATGTCCTTTTATAGACATTTTCTTTGTTAAATGTCAAACACAGATTTCCATAAACCCATGTAGCTTAAGAAAGTAGCCTCAAATGATGTAATATCTATTCTCATGGCTGAATTCCAGGTGTTGCCTGTGCATCCACTCTCTGAACAAGGAAGCCTCTTAGTGTGCCCCAAACCCAGTGCTTTATTACAGCTGCTTTCTGACCATTCAAACCCCCATTTAGCTGTAACTCCAGACTTAGAAATCACTCATTTCTCATCTTGAATCTGGTACATTTCCTCTCTCTTCTAAGCAGATAATCCTAGACAATTCAGAATTTGATGTCTCGTTGAAAACAGACAATTCATGATAGAAATACAGAGCAGAAGGATGTTTTCTTTTAAAGCAGCAGCTTGGAAAGGAAAATACACTGAGTTGGGCATGCTGTCAACAGGGCTTCACTAACTAGGAGGTGAGAATGAGGTCCCTGTGACACTTGTGCTTATGGCACTGAGAGGGTCAAAAAGTCGTTGTCAGTGTTTTGTAACTTGAGAATGGAGGGTCCTATCCTGGCAAATACTTCGCTTAGAACAGTTGGTTAAGACTAGGTAACTCTTGATAATCTAGGAAAACCTTGATTCACATTAGGGCAGAATTTAGCAAATTCATTGTGTGACACTACCTCGGGACTCTTACTTTGCTCCTGAAGAATTATGAGACTTTCCCCTGTCTGGAACTTTCTGTGATGAGTTAATTCCCAAAGAAAATTTCAATAGTGTGGCTCTCTCCTAATCACTCTACTACTCAGAACTGATTTATATGTTCTCACTAGAAAGCAGTCAGTCTGCTGATTTATGATTGAGAGTAGAACAAACATATCTATGAAAAAACATCCCATAGCCCTTTTTCTGAAGTCTAGATAGTCTAGATAAAACTGTTAAAATAAGATAAGCTAGGAGCTGGAGACACGTAGCTCATTCTGTAAAGTGGTTGTCACAGAAGCATTTGATCCTGAGTCTGTGTCTCCCTAAAGCACGTGCATGCTAGTGAATGCTTATAACCTAGTGCTGGGGTGGGCAGTGGACAGAGACAGGTGTATCCCTGGAGCTTGCTTCCAGCTACTCTGGCCAATCAGTGAGCTATGTGTTCAATGAGAAACCCTGTCTCAAAGAAACATGGTGGAAGTGTTAGAGGAAGACACCTAATGCTTCCCTCAAGTTTCAACATAGACACACATGCACAATTCATATACATATACATAAACCACATACAAAACATAGAAGCTAAAACTAAGTGTTTGTCTAGCATTAGAATTGTACTGTCCAAGCTCTGGCATGTTCAAGCATTCTCCTATTGGAGGTGCTGAAGGAGATCTGCTGTGAGGCTGCAGTGAACAGTTATGAGACAAGCAGGTTTTCTCTTACTGGCTCAGAATCCACATGGGTCTCTTCACCTCCTTGGACCACCTTATTGGTACATCACATACTCTTGCCACTGACACACTGATGTTATATCACACATCAATTCTCCAAGTCAAGGCCACAGAACACACCATTGGGCAGACATAGGTTATGACTAGATGCCCTAAACCACCAATTAGATGGGCCAGGCTTTTAAGAATGTGACTGATTGTTTTTGGAGGACTTGAAATAAAAGATTAAAAAATAAGCATATACATATAAACACATAAACACACACACACGTACACCTTGCATGCATGCACACACAAGTATCAGTTAAGGTATTAAAATACTTGAAATTTCCCTTGGGAACCTAAGAAAGAAGACTCTAAATGTCTCAGAAGGAAAATTATACCAGATTCTGAGTGATATTTAGGCGCACACAATCTGGATTAAAGGTCAACAGGTTTCAGAATATGTAGTTCAGCTGTACCTATGTATTTATTTAGAATTATGAAGGAGGAAGAAGACAGGAGAAACAGAAACCATGCCAATTCTGTTTATATTCTAAGGAGGCATATTTCAGAGGTCTAAATCCTGCCTAAGTGTTATCTCTGTATGAAAGATATCAGGTATGGAAGGAACTTTAAGATGCCAGGCTGTAGGACTTCCATGACTGTAAAAAATTTCCCATAACAGCAAAATTAAAATAGATCCAGCATCAGCCAGGCAGCAAAAGAAATGCTTGAAATCGCTATTCTGATTTGCCTGGGTGATTGTTCAGGATGTAGAAGTCATGTGTTTCCTTTTACAGGAAGGTTATCTATCAGCTCTCAAGATCTTAGCGATGGCTTGGAATAAGTTTTCTAGACCAACTTCTTTGTAGACGTCCCACTTCATCAAATGAAAGCAGCACACCAAAAGAGAGGAATGATGGAACAGAGTTATTTCCAGGTGCACAGGACAGCTTGGAAAGAGCGAACGAATGCAGGCAAGTTTGTAAGACGTGCAGAGCAGCAGCGGATAGGGATGATGGAATCACAAGTGAGGAACTGGGTGTAGACAGCAAGAGAGGGGAAAACATAATCTTCTTCTCCACTGAAAACTAATAGGAAAACAATGATGTGGCTTAATTTACCTTTTTAAAAAATCCAACATTTCTCAGATGGTCAGTATGTTCAGCTCACAATCCCACGGCAAAAGAAGTCTTGAGCCCAACTGACAGGGACAGCTCTTTGCACACTTAAATTAAGTTTTCCAGATAAGCTTTGACTTCCTATGAAATAACGGTGACAATGGGTAACACTGAGCATCTATTACACCAGCAACATATACAATGTCACAGCGTGGGTCTCATTTTACTGTCGCATCTCAACTTCCACGATATAGTTAGTACCAACATTTTCACCTAATGGAAGAATTTATTATTAGTGATATTTTGAAAATTGCCCAATTAAAAGGAAAATAGGCTTTCTGTTTTGGTCTCCCTAACACCTGCCTCGAAGACAGACACGTCTCACTTTTCATCTGTTACAAGATTGATGTGGTGCTACAGTAATGGCTGCTTTGTAGCTGAAATCAGATTTGTAGCTAGGTTTCCTTCTCTAAAACCTTGTTCCTGCATCCTTCATAAAGGACTATAGCCATAAATTGCTTAGTTTTGCCCCTGCAGCAACTCACAATTGCTGGGTGAGTTCTTCCTGTGTTCAATGTGACTTGAACACCATTGTCACATAATGTTATGGCTGTAGCATCGCAGAAGAAAATTGTTCAGTCAGTTCTTGCCTCCAGAATATTAACAGGCAGTCACTATAGAGTCACCAAGCAGCGCTGTGAGTTTCGCCTGCTTTCCTGAGTCCTGATTCAGACAGGCGTAACATTTCTTTTTTTCTTTTTCTGTACCCTTCTTTCGGATGCTGGCCAGAGCCTAAGTATGCTTCCTCTGGTTCTTTGGATTTCTCTCTCTTTACTCTTTAGCCATACAGCTTGCTTGTGGAACCATCATGCCTAGCTCAAAAATGTATGATATCTTTCTTCTTTTTCTCTATCTCCCTCCTCCAGACAGTTGCCAAGATTAAATTTGCCCACCCCGTCTTTTTACTTTTAAAATCTAATAATAAAAAAGAATATTTACAACATTATAATATCAAAAAAATACAAATGCACCCATTAAGACATTAAGTAACGCAACCTCTAGGGCTCTGTGTGATGTGCCCAGGCATAGTATCCTTACATCCTCAGATGAGAAAGCCATCTCAGAGGGAGATGAAAGTGTCATGCTTTGGGGACCTACAGAATCTTCATTTCTGATATTAAAATAAATGTGCTGGGGGGGCAGATTATCACCTCATTTTTGAGAAAAAAAAGTGTCAATATTCACATCAGGAAAAATTTCTCATGTGCTCTGCTTGATAAAAAATATGTAATATTTTAGCCAGGCATGGTGTCATATACCTTTAAATCCCAACACTTGGGAAACTGAGGCAGGTGGATCTCTGTAAAATGAGGCCAGTTGGGTCTACATAGTGAGTTCCAGGCCAGCTGGGACTATAGAGAGACCCTGCCTCCAGACAACAAAACAACAACAAAAACTATATGACAATTTTAAAAACTTCACCTGGAGTTGGTTATATAATATTAGTCTTTTTGCCACAGGCAGAAGCAGTGTTTCTAGAACTACTCAGAAGGGAACAAAGTGTAATTAAAGAATAATCCAATTTTTATCCTCTGCCAATTGAAAAGTAGCCTTTGATTTTTGAATGAAATACATTTATTATTATGTATTTATTTATTATTATTATTAGGTATGAATGTATTTTAGCCAACATTCTGAATTAATAAAATTGAAAATAATAATTAATAGGGACAATCATAATTGCATGTCTTATGTAAGAATAAAAGGTTAAGACAGCCTCATCTGTTCCTTAGACTGTTTGTATTGAAACCAAGTGATAAAGAGGAAATGGTGAAAGTAAATTCATCAGTCTTCTTTTTAAATATTTTATTAATTATTTTTATTTTATATGTATGTGTGTATTGCCTGCATGTATGTAAGCGTACCCATGTCATGCAATGCCCATGGCGGACAGAAGAGGCTGTTGGATCCCCTGGAACTGGAGTTACGGACAGTTGTTAGCTGCCATGTGGGTGCTGGGATTCGAACCTGGGTCTTCTGCAAGAACAACCAGTGTTCTTAACTGCTGAGCCATTCTTCCAGGGCTCATCAGTCTTCTTAAATAATCGCTAATACATTTTTACATCAAGCATATTTAAAAAAGAAAAAACAGCATAATTGAGTTGTGGATGCCGGCTAATGTTGGCAAGATTGCATGATGGGTAATAATGCGAACCCTCGGCTCCTTACAGACCACTCATTTTTCTTCTTTTATGAATCATTCTTCATGTATTAAATAATTTTTCTATCTGAAGCTGCTTTTCCTTCATACTGACTGCAAATTGAAATTAAATGTTCATAAAGACTTCCATGCATGTCCTTCCTCTCAACTATTCATTCAACTTTAACCCCTTAAATACTAATTTTGTATAAAGAAATATTTAATATTCAGTTTTAAAATATGATGTAGTCAAAATACCTACTAAAGTAAACTATTATTATAATTAAATTCAATAAAATCCTCTCTCACAGAGAGGATTATTTAAAATGCACATATGTTTCAGTATCTTTGAAATGCTATTTCAATATTTAAAAGCTGGTTATATTTTGGTAAGTTATAATTTAATAATCTAGATTTTTCCCTCTTTCCTCTCTCCTTTGCTTTCTCCTTCCATTCTTCCTTTGAATTCTTATTCTAAATGAATCTCCCATCAGTTCATCTCCATTTACACACAGAGATACACACACACATGTGCACATAAACACACATATACACAGACACAGACACATAGACATGCCTACACACAGACACACATAGACACACACTCAGACATGCACAGACACACATAGACACACACGGACACACTCATGACTGTACTCAGACACACACCAACACATACATACACAACACTGCACTGTACTTGGTGTTTTTCTGGGCCCCTTCCATGAGCCACTCTCTTCTGCTTCCTGGGTCCTTTACTAAGGATAACATTGTCAGTAGCTGACCCCAGTCGAGGTACTAAAGGACTGTGGTTTATTTAGTCGACAGATTTTTCCAAAACCATGTTTCTCAGAGGAGCCACAGTGAACTTTGCGGAGCTAAACCCAGGTCTCTGAAGAGCTTTTGATCACATTTTGGGGAACTCAGGCTTCAACTTCCTCAGATGTCACTCTCATCTTTCTAAAGAAGATTCTCTCCCATTCTTAGCTGTTTCCAGCTACAGGAGCGGGAAGCCAGGAAAGAGACATGTGATCTCATCTCAATCAGTAACAGGAAGAAAACATGAAAATGGCCAATTAAACTCAAAACAGACACAAATTATGCTAATGTCATTCTACACCAAAATATTTACAGTAAATTTATACCTATTCAAAACTTGAAGATGCCTTCGTTAAATTAGAAAATCCAGAAAACTTGCCAGAAATAGAAAAAAAAAAGTGATAAAAATGGTAAATGATAAGGGGAGAAAATGAAATAATTCTGAAAGGATTTGAAAGAAACTGAAAATCCCAAATGGCAAAGAAAAATTCTATTACAGCAACGATAGGAAGAATCTTACTGAGTATTACCACGGAAGAGGTGATAAAAGAAAGTGTTAATAATCAGAATACAATGAAATTTCCTGAGGTTGATCCTATTTAATTGAAACCTACACTATAACCCTTAAATATTCCTTAACAAATTGCTAGGATAATAAGTTGAAAATTGGTCAACCAAAGCTTTGTTTAAATCATCCAAAATGATAGTAACCATCCCATCTGGAGAGAATCACTGTAAACCGAGTAAACAGTTAGAAGAATGCACAATTTAGTAATTTGGTCAATGGAATCTTTGGCAAATTGCCTGGTGCACTACTTTGGATAAGTGCCCTGCCTTCTCCATTGATTTTACAGATGAAACTGGATTATACAACTCAATTTGTAAGGACAAATACACATTAAAAATAACAGGCTTAATTTCCCATGTTAAATATGAAGGAAGGGATTTCTTTTATTTCAGAGCACCTACCTCAGATAACTTTCTATCAGAAGCCCTTTTCCTCTCTTTGAAATGTCTCTTTAAAGGCTATCTAGGCTTCTCAACACATTTTTGTCAGTTTTATGACCAGGAATGTCTTTCCTGAGTCCTTAGGAGCTATTTCTTCAAATTATAAACATGGGAGAAATGACGCTCAAGCTGAGTCTGAGAGGGAGGTGTCTAACCTGCATGGGCTCTTGACCATCAATTACAAAATGAGTTCTTCTTCTCATGAAGTGCTGAGGTGTTTATTGTTGCCCTGGACAAAGATAATTGGCTAATTTAGATGATCATTCCACCAACCAGGCAAAAGGAAGGTGCAAGGTGTGCCAAGGGGAGTGAAATCCTTTTACTTGAAAATTGATTATATTTACTGTAAAGCACATATGGGACTTGAGGATGGCTCAGCCGGTTAAGCATGAAGACCTGCGTTTGATCTCCAGAACTCACATAAAACAAAGCCAAGCACGGTGGCACCTGTTTATAATCCCAGTGCTGAGGATGTGGAGGTAAGCAGATACCTTGGGCTCATCTGCCGGCCATCTTGTCGGGAGTTCCAGGTAAAAATCTGAAAGAATATTCTTCAAAAAATCATGGTGTTCCTTGTCAGAAATAACACCTAAGAACACACCTGAGTTTGACCTCTGACCTCCACAGGCATGTGATGTGATTACGTGAGATGTACCTTCTCATACCTGAGCATATGCTCACACACACACACACACACACACACACACACTGTGCAATGGCTTACCTTACTACCTATGGAGTGAGATTTGTTTTTGTAGTCAGACTCCCTACAATCGGCATGACCTTCTGTACTAATCCATTTTCTTTTTCTTTTTCTTTTTTTTTTTTTTTTCTTTTTGAGACAGGATTCCCTGTAGCCCCACATGTCCTGGAACTCACTATGTAGAACAGGCTGGCCTTGAACTCGAAGAGATCCATCTGCCTCTGCCTCCCGAGTGCTGGGATTAAAGGTGTGTGCCACCACGCCCGGCTCTGTACTAGTCCATTTTCAATGACTGGAAGAAAATGTTCTCTTTTTGTTTGCCTTTATGGAGAGAATTTTTGACTCAGGAATAGTTTTTTTTAAGTTATATTTCCTCAATAATTGCCAGCTGAATCAATTTTCTCTACCAATCATTTATTCTCTTTGTCTGAGATTTTAATGTTAACTTTCTTATGCTATCTTTCATATAAAATTCAGAAATGTAGGGCTGGAGAGACAGTTCAGTGGTTGGATCACTGGCTGCTCTTGCAGAGGACCTGGGTTCAGTTCTCAGCACCCACATGGTAACTAACAATCATCTATAACTCTAGTTCCAGGGGAGCCAACACCCTCTCCTGACCTCCACAGGCATTGCAGGACACAGGTGCAGTTACATACATGCAGGTAATATAGTCATACACATAAAATAAACACGGCAAATAAAATAGTTTTTTAGAAATTCAGAAATGTTTTCTGGCTCACAAGAAGAGTAATATTTAAAATATGGTTTAAATTACACGTAAATGCATTTATAATAAATAAATATTTCTGTAATATTGACAAGAAAATATTGATTTTCCATTCATAATGTTCCCTTTCATTTGCCCCCTATGGATTTCTTTTGTAAACATTGGACATTTATGAAATACCTATGTGCTTTATGGAAAGTTGTTTTCACTATAAAATTAAACATGTATCTTCCTTCTATTATGTTCAGTAACTAATTTTTCTTTGTAAGTAGGAAATTTATTTATTTTATATATGAACTACACAGCTCTTTCTTCACACAATCTTTTTAAACCAGATTTTCATTAAATTACATTTTCCTGGAATAAAGTCACATTATTCCTTCATCACGATGTTTTTTTCTCCTTTCCGAGGAAGCGAAGCAATGTGACATCATCAGCGAAATAGGTTTTAACTTTTGTAATTTGATTCACATATTTGCTTATTCTGCTTCACTGCTTTTAAAGAAAGACAAACTGCCATATGCAACACTTCGTTTGGATGTGTCTGGGGCTTTGGGAGTTGGACCTGACCATGGCTATCCTCCTGCACCTTGAGTCGGGAGCTAGTATTGAGGCTCTGGCTAGGACACAGATCAATGGTGGCCATTCCAGTACAGGAGCCCACTGCTAGTGTGCAGCTTGGAGAGTGTGACGTGTGGAAACAGGACTGCCAGAGAGGAATAGAAGACCAACATCAGTACCATCAACCCAAAGACAAGGTGAGTGATGTCACAGCCACATGGCCCTCTCATCCTGTTCACTGTTCAGCAAACAGCAATCTCGGCCGTGAAGATTCTGATAAAATCATGGTTTTATGTTTGTGGAGGGGTTTATTTATTATTTATGTTCAATCAGTTCTCAGAAATGGAAATCATAAGTACTCAGGCCGTGATTATAAAAACAGGACCGGGGATATAGGTCAGTGGGTGACCACTTTGCTAGCACATACAGGCCTTGGGTTCCATCCCTAGAATTTCAAAAATTAATTAATCAGTTGATGAATTAAAAGATTGAATGGTTACACTCTGCATTTTCACTTAAATTACTGTCCACCCATGGGTTTACTCTTGATGTCCCAGAAGCAAGTGTTTCATAATTTCATCCTTTATTTTTTAATAAAGGATGTGTATGTAAGTGCACCCATGTCAAGCAATGCCTGTGGAGGCCAGAGAGAGTGTCAGATTCCCCTGGAACTGGAGTTACCGACAGTTGTCTTCTGTCTGTGGGTGCTGGGAATCAAACCCAGGTTTCTGCAAGAGCATCCAGCGCTCTTGACCGCTGAGCCATCTCTCCAGCCCAATTTTCAGCATTTACAAGAATAAAATCAAACTTAGCAGTGAGAGATAGAAATCCAAATGATGAATTCTGATGTTTAACTTAAAAATCACGAGAAAAATAGCAGCCAAGAAACACTAGCAGTTTCTAAATAAGCTAAGACAATGTTTTACTAAGCATAACTTGACACGATTTTGTAAGCTTGAATTTATGAACTTATTTCTAAATAAGCAAGGATATACAATTTTATTACAAATTTTCATACAGGAAACACACCAGTAGCATTCTCGAGTAGCATATATCCTCTTTTCCAAATGCAAACCGCTTTTATCTCTATGCTGGAGGGTGACAATCAGCACACGGAAGGAAGGTTGGTCCTGATATGGTGGCAAACTGATTGTGTTTTGTAAGTACATTGAAACATGCAGCAATATAAAGACAAATAAGGACTGAAAGGAGAGACTTTCCTTCTGTATGAAACTAGGACTCCCTGCCTGGCAACAGCCGAGGCAGATATGTTTGCCCCCTAGACAGAAACAGACTTAGTATCAGAAGTGGGTGAACACTGACAAGAATCCTTCACATGCATCTTGCTCAAGACATAGTTGATCTCGTTACATGAAAATAAAACCTTTGTAGTTTTCCAAAGCAACAAATAAATAACACATGTGATATTTCACCTAAGACAATTACTGCGGCTCTAATCATCAACTGCAGAGAATTGAATCGTATAACTTCTTGTAGCATGATATTTTGTCTTTCTTCAAATAAAGAAATTAGATAACCTAGTTTTGATTTTTACTTTCCACTTAAAATTGACTAGAATACTTGCGGAAAGAGACAAATTATGTGTTCTGATATATCATGTCTCTACAGTGTTCACCATGTAATTGATACAAGCTATTTGGGCATGTACTCTAGAGTGCCTTAGGCTTCAGCATTTGGGATCTGAGACCCTTTCCTTGAACTTAAAAACCTGCAGCTTACTTGCCAAGGTTATCTGTAATTACTTCTCACAGTTCCCCCTCACAATTCTTTTTCTTCAAGCAGGCACGTATTTACATACATGCACTGTTTCTCATACCCTCATTTCACTGTCTCAACCTTTCTTCACTCTGCCCTGGAGCAAACAATGGTCTGTTAACTCCCACCTGTGAAGATTGCTCTTCAGTGGGTCTCCCCCACCATGAAGCTGGGCTCATCAACACTGGGCCTCCTGGTTCAGGGTGCACATTCACTCAGCACATAGGACCTGTCATCCCTCCCTAACATCTCATAGTAGCACTATCTTAGTCACTCATTTTCCCACAGTGAGTGTCACAATCCATTGATCATTTTTTAAAAACTCTTCTTTAAAAGTACCTTTTTGGGGGGGCTGGAGAGATGGCTCAGTGGTTAAGAGCACTGACTGCTCTTGCAGAGGATCCAGGTTCGATTCCCAGCCCCCACATGGTGGCTAACAGCTGTCTGTAACTCCAGTTCCAGAGTATCTGATGCCTTCTTCTGACTCCACGGGCAATGCATGACACAGGTGCACTTACACATATGCAGACAATACAGTCATACACATAAAATAATAAAATATTAAAAAAATATAAAAGTACTTTTTCTTTATTTTAGTATCCAAGATAAAAATGGAGAATTTCTTTCCTGGAGCTGGGCTTGGTGATATTGTGAGCGGCCACTTCATCTTACACTGAAAACCTTCCTTGTGTTGGACAATTCACCGAGGTCTACTTTTCAGTATCAACTGTAATTTCTCAGCATAGTCTCCTTCTTTTTCTAGCCATAGATACAAATTCCATAAGAGTGATGAAGACATAGCCCGGTCCTTCGTAAAAATGTTTGTTACCTGCATCTAATACCCCTGGTTTGTCTAGATGAGATCAAATGCAGCTTCAAGTTTCATGACACCCACATTCCTATAACACTGATCACCTGTACATAGCGTTTTAATATTTAATCAACTACTACAATTTGCATTTGTGTCTTCCTGCCCTGGATACACCAACCGTCTGGTCTTAAAGGGTATTCGCTGTTACACCCATGTCTAAGGAATGCACTGGAATCTGAGTGGCTCTAGAAATTCCACTCATTTGTCTTTTCTGTCTCCTCTCTGAGAACATCACCAAACACAAAACAGCAGCATATCATAGAGTTCAAAGGTGTCTCACTTTCTATGTCCCAGCACCACATTATACAATGTGTGGATGTATACAAATAAACTGAACATTTGCATGCACAGTGGCATTATATCTATCTCTAGATTGGCCCTGTAAAAATAAGCTACTGTATCTAGTCATGAACTTTTCTATATTTTTATGTGTGTATATGTGCGTGGGTGGGTGAATTTGTGCAGGTGGGTGAGTGTATGTGCACATATGTGTACATGTGTGATGATGCTAGAGACCAACCACAGGTATTTTTCCTCAGGAGTTAACCACTTTATTTTTTTGAGACAGGGTCTCTCACAGGGATTTGCTGACCAGCAAGTCCAAGGGATATGTATGTCTCTACCTTGTAGTTCCAGGATTATAACTTTGTACAACACTTCTGTTTTTTTTTTTGGGGGGGGGTACTGGGGATCAAACTCGGGTTCTCATTCTTGAACAGTAAACATTTTAACTGAGCCATCTCCACAACCCTCTGCTATGTTCTTAGAGATCTAAATGGTAGGCAGCTTCTAATGTAGTTCCCCATGATTCCTGCTTCCACATACCCTTGACCTTGTCTAATCTCTTCCACTTTGGGTGTGCTGACGTAATCACACATTTAATGGCATTTCTAATGCCATTATAAGAACAGAAGTTGTGCAACTTCCAAAATTAGGTTATAAAAAAATGACTTGTAATTTTTGACATGTCTTCCTTCTGTCCCTCCCCTCCTCCTCTCTGTCTCTGTCTCTCTGTCTTTGTCTCTGTCTCTGTCTCTCTCTAGATTCTTCACTAACAGAATCTATGAGATATTAAAAGGTAATTTGAGTTGCTGAGTTTGGGGATAATTTGCCTGTGTTAATGGATAATATAATCCATTTCTTACATTCATAAATGTAACACCACTGAAATGAAGATCATTTGCGCATGCTTTAAAATTAAAATAACAGTCTCACT